>NC_080071.1:6981747-7004477 GCF_949987535.1 Balaenoptera acutorostrata
TTAGTTAAGTGGTAGGGTCAGGACGTAAAACCATACTGGTCTCCCTTGAAAAATCCATGCTTTTTTCCTATGCTCATCTGCCACTTAATTAGAATTAAGATGATGATGAAGAAGTTGATATGAAAATCATCACCATTTGAAGCTCGTATAATTCAGCATACCATTCCAAGTATAGATATAGTTATATCTAACAAATTTAATCAAAGTGGAGCCAAAAATATCTGAGAGAAACAACTAAAAAAAATGCTTATTCCATTTATCAGCTGTTAAACCATAAGGTCTTTCCTAATTCACTTCATTTCTCAATGTCTCCCCAAATTCAGTCTCTTGGAAGAAAGTGTGAGCAGTGGGAATGAGGAAGGGTCCTTCTAGTTCAACAGAGTCCACAAGTAAAAACATTACAGGGTCAGAGATAAAAGCTCCTCTATGTCCTCAAACCACAGTTCATTCACTGGAACTGGCCAATGTCCTAGAATGATTGTATTTCACTTTGCTTTTCAGCTGTATGGATCTATGCTTGAAAAACATTACATGCATATCCCTTAATACATGGATGAAGACCCGTGTTAATTAATACATGGTGTTGGTCATGCTCATTCAACTCAGGTTACCAGGGTCACCAGCTCCGAGACCATGTCAGCCAGATGGCTCCGCTCTGTTTCACTGCATGGGCAGCACCCCTTATATGTAACTGCCCAATGAACTCACGCCTTCCACCAGAGTGTAGACAGTTCAGCCCAAACCTGCCATCAGCTCAAATGCAGATGATGGCGAGTTAATCACACTGTCTTTATAAACAAAGAAGAGCGCATCAATTTTCATAATATCATTTTTCATTTCCAATATGAACATCTCAGTAGTCTTTAATCAAGTCGTAATTTCTGAGTTTATTCCAGTCTCAGGGGCCTCAGAACTGTGCTTGGGGGCAGAAGGAGAATGGCTGGGATAATGTGCTGGAGGACACAGGCAGCTCCAGCAGCAGACACGCTCTGGACACCCCTGGCTCCTTGAATCCCTCTCTTCCTACCTCTTCCTCTTCCCCAAAGATTGGGTTAGTGGCTTGGGTAACCTTCTGTTTCCCAATTTCCCTAGCAATACTTTATCAGGAGCTTGCTACTCATTTTACTAATTGCTAATTAACCAAGACCAATCCCTTAAGAACCCTTGACAATGTAAGTAAAAAAAAAAAAAAAATCTCACTTCCTCTTCTTGTGTGAAGCATGGGACAAACGCCTGATGCCTTACTTCAATGTCGAGCTGAAGGCTATACGTAAGAAATGTGTGTAACTCGGATGTCATGATGGGTCTGGAGTACTGAGGGAACAGTCAAGAGTTCCTATTAAGAGTCCATGGCCTACTGAAAACTTCAGAACCTCTCTGTGGCATACAAAAGTGCTAACGATAGCTGAATTAAAGGGTACGTACTATCTAACCACCAGCTTTCAACAAATCATTGCAGAAATAAAGAACCACCAGTTAGGATACAAAACCTAAATAAACAAGACAGATATTCACCTAGTTTAGTTTCTTTACCAAGGAGCTCAGGGAATATTATTAAAATGTTACCATCTTTATGGGCTTTGGAAGGGGAAAAAATGTTTTATGCAGTATACTCAAAATACCCAATCAACGGTAAACCTCAGTTCACTGGTAACATAAATGATGATCATCAGTTATGAAATAAAAATTGAATCAAATTAAACCTCTCTGTCATGAAAGAAACGTTTTGGGGCAGAGCATAAGTGATCTAGGAATTAGATCAACAAAACCACATGGAATTCCATGATGTTGTTTAGGGTAGGAATCTGATTAAATTATATTGCTCCAAAGCAGGGAGGTGGGAAGGGAACAATAGGGCAAACATATTTTGTGAAAGGTACAATTCCAGGCATTTTACTGCTATCATCTAACTATATCATATCAACAAAGCTATAGAGTATGAATGATTATTTCTTTCTATTATTATTTGCAGGTTGAACTTAGTAATGTGGAGGAAATCTACTTTACCCAAAATGATTTTTTTAATCAAGTTCCAGAAGACGTCACCTACAGGGTAGTCACAGGGCACAGGACCAAAGGGCACTGTTTTGGCAAAGCCCTAAGGTATTTTTTTTTTTTTTTAAAGAAATTCACGTTCTTTTATTTATTTATTTATTTATTTATGACTGTGTTGGGTCTTCGTTTCTGTGCGAGGGCTTTCTCTAGTTGTGGCAAGTGGGGACCACTCTTCATCGCGGTGCGCGGGCCTCTCACCATCGCGGCCTCTCTTGTTGCGGAGCACAGGCTCCAGACGCGCAGGCTCAGTAATTGTGGCTCACGGGCCCAGTTGCTCCGTGGCATGTGGGATCTTCCCAGACCAGGGCTCGAACCCGTGTCCCCTGCATTGGCAGGCAGATTCTCAACCACTGCGCCACCAGGGAAGCCCACCCTAAGGTATTTTATAAGGTGAACACAAAACACAATATTTGCTTTCCGGATGACACAACAAATTTTTAAATCTCAAGTGAGTAGAAAGAAAGTATGCTTATGAGTATTTTATATTAATATTACCCATGTTAAATGATTTCTCAAATTTAAAAATAAAAAATGAATTACTGAATCTGATGGATACCATGACTGTCCTATGAAGAAATTAAAAAAGCAGATATCTGAATCTTCCTTGTACCAAAAATAAAGACAGAGAGGACAGTGTGTATGTCTTCCAGAAAAATGCCAGTCATCCTTTCCTTATAACCCCTAAAATACTGAAATCAGATAATCAATGCACGTTTAGTCTACCTACATAGCCTGTTACTAGTTTGAGACACAGAAAAATGTTTGGGTTAGAAACAACCCAAAAACGGAAGGCTTTGTGCTCTCAAGAAGCCTCCTATATCATTGAGTTTGTTAGCAAAACTAACCCAGGTTTTTCTTCTTTGTTTAGTCATTCTTTGGAGTGCAAGCCAAGGGCTAGGACTATTGCTCCATTGAATTACAAAGAAGTGAACCCATGAATCACTTAAGTCAGTTTATTATTATGGCCAAACCTTCTTGAAATACTTCAACAACTGTGATGTGTGCTCGGTCAAATCAAAATCTCTCACAGAAGAAAATGTAATAGCAATGGCTTCAGTTGTTTTATACTAATGGTCTTCTTTCTAATCTAAAAAAAAAAGAAAAGAGGAACCATTTCTATAACCATGGAATCTAGCAAGCAAACACCATGAACTTGAACTGCCAGGGAGAAGACATGATGAACTCCAGCTCAGAATCATATTGAATCAGGTTCAATTCAGGACATAAAATGAAATGAAAAGCCCAAACTAATTAGATTGTAATGAGCAGTTCATATGCCTTATGTCATTTTATCACGTGTAGTAGGTGTTGTATCCCCACAGTGAATGACTTCAAGCAAGTCATCAGCTTGTACTGTGTTCAAGAATGCTAATCAGAAGGAAGAGGGTCTTTTTATGACATGCTTGAAGAAGACAAGATCGATTGTTGCTTCTTGATCATAGCAGCGCCTGTGGAATGGCTTTATCTCTATTAAACTTCACTTGTGTTTCTGGAAAGCATGGAGTGTCCTAATGAGACAGGAAGAAATAAAGGAGTTCATTAGTACAAAACTGCTAAAGTTGAAATGTCATGTAAGAAGTTGGGAGCTGATATTCTGAAGAATATTGAGTCTGGGTCTGAAACTCAAATGTCAGTAACAGGTACCATTTTGGTTTCCTCAGACTCTTCTTCCCACATCTCAACTACCACATTAGTGGTTCAGTGAATTACAAATTCTGAGGCCCAGAAGGACTTTACTTATTTCATTAAATATCTCACAGCAAAAAAAAAAAAAAAAAAAAAAAAAATCTATAACTGTCATAAAGTCCCAAAGTGATTTTCATTGTATGGTACCATGGCCATGAGGGAACCAGATGAAACTAAATAAAGAGAAACTAACAAAAGTAATTCCATTTTGTGTGCAAGTCCTTTGGCAGTTTGCTCTTGATCCATTATCTACCCTTCCCTTGCTCTGCTTTGTATCTCTGCGAACTACATTTCTCAGTCTCCTCTGCCAGCTGGACTTTGATAGCTTTGGCCAAGGGGAGGTGCTGGCAGAATCCTGGGGGAAGAAAAAAGAGGAGTCAGAGTATTTTTTTCTGCTCTTATTTCCACCCTTTGCAATGATTCTACCTTCTCTGTGATTCTACTCCACTGGAGAAACTCCTACCTCAGTGCTCACAGCTCCAGTAGGAAAGTCCCCACCTGGGTTCTAGTTCCCCAACCGTGGTCCTCATCTCCTAGCAGTGGAAACAATGCCTCCTCCTTGTGCCCTTCCCATCTTGGGGTAGTAGTAACTTCCTACTATTTCTGATTTCTAAATCACCTCACCACCCCCTTGCCAACACTTCCATCATCTATGCAACCAACTCCCTGTGTTAAATTGCCTCTGTTTGAAACACCTAGAATGTTTTTTGTCTCCCTGCCTGGACCATGATGAATAGAATCTTTTTTATTTACAAAATTCCTTCTCAGAAATAGTATTTCTTTTGAAACTATCCTCATGAGAAAATAATCAAGGGAAGAATAAAGAGGAAATAAAATAACTACTGAAAGAAAAAGCATTACATGAAGCTCTTTATATGACAATTCTCCCACAATACAGTTATTTGTGCAATCTGTTACAAGTTTCTTTTACAATGGTGACAGTTAGGAATCCTTGAACATTTGAATGTCTGCACACTTCTAACCTTCTGCAAATATTCTCTAAATAATTTGTTTACATTCTATTTAACTGTCACTTAATTTGCTGCTAAAATTATGTTTTCTGTTCATATTCAACATTATATCTTTGATAGTTTTGATGCAGCACATACTAAATTTCATTCACAGTGTCTTAGTAAAAAGAAATAATTGTGAAATAAATTTCAAGGTCAATAATGAAAGGGGACTAGATTTCATATGAGTTGTAAGATAGATTTTGGTTAAGAAAATAAAGACACTCTCCACACCCCCCCATTTTTTCTAACCGGTCTTCTATCAGAAACTTAAGCCAAGTAGAGAAGTCTTATTTGTGATTTAAAAAGAAGGGAACTGGGTAAATATTTAGCCTATCCCTAATTATCCTTTCTAATACTGAATATTTACATTTCCACATAGCTGGAATTTTCTCTCAGCAATTTGGCAAATATAAGTTATCCTTGCCCTTCAGACTCCCAGGTTCTATAAGCAGAACATCAATAGTTCCATTTTTAAAAGGCTGCAGTTTTATTATTAACAATTAATACTGGTTTTAAACATGAATACTCTGACTTGCTGTAACTGCAGTTACTTTACATTTACATTAAATAATATTAATGCAGGAGGCCCTTCATTGCTCACTGATGCCAAAGTTATTATAGCCCCCAAAGCCTATTTTGAAATCCTCTCACCAAAATTCATTTAATACATCAGAAGTGCCCAACAGAGGACTATTGTGGCGAATTGCCCATGGTTTTTTTTTTTTTTTTTTTTTTTTTTTTTTTTTTTTTTTTTTTTTTTTAAGGATTTTCTTTTTAATTAATTAATTTATTTATTTTTGTCTGTATTGGGTCTTCGGTTCGTGCGAGGGCTTTCTCCAGTTGCGGCAAGCGGGGGCCACTCTTCATCGCGGTGCGGGGACCGCTCTTCATCGCGGTGCGCGGGCCTTTCTCCATCGCGGCCCCTCCCGTTGCGGGGCACAGGCTCCAGACGCGCAGGCTCAGCAATCGTGGCTCACGGGCCCAGCTGCTCCGTGGCATGTGGGATCTTCCCAGACCAGGGCTCGAACCCGTGTCCCCTGCATTAGCAGGCAGATTCTCAACCACTGCGCCACCAGGGAAGCCCGCCCATGGTTTTTAAGCAGTGAAAATACAGGCATCTCATTTTTAATGTGGAAGGTTGGCCAACCATCCATGGCTACCAGCAAACAATGACTGCTCTGACTCCATCTTGATAACAGCCTGGTCAGATCCAGGCTTAGCCTTACCTCTCTTCACTCCAGCATATTATGAATGTCTAGATAACATTTTGAATTTAAACCATGTCTTAGAAAATCAACCTGAGGAGATAAACCTGATCCCCAGGATTTTTCCCTGGAGCTAGAAAGATCCAAGAAAGATTAGAGCCACTTCCAATAAAAGCCTCAGCTTCAAAGAAGCTGAGAGATTTAACTAGCAGTGGTGATGGCTTCCTACTGAAAAGGGGTGAGTGTTTTATGTTGCTAGGGCTGCCATAACGAAATACCACAGACTGAGTGGCTTAAACAACAGAAATTTATTTTCACACAACTCTGGGAACTAGAAGTCCGAGATCAAGGTGACGGCAGGGTTGGTTTCTTCGGAGGCCTCCCTCCTTGGCTTGCAGATGGCCGCCTACTTGCTGTGTCCTCACACTGTCTTTTCTCTGTGCAAGCTCACCCTTGGTCTCTATGTGTTTCCAAATTTCCTCCTCTTATAAGGATGCCAGGTCGATTGGATGAAGGCCTGCCCTACCAATCCCATTTTTATTTAATTACCTCTTTAAAGTCTCTGTCTCCAAATTCAGTCACATTCTGAAGTAATCAAGGTTACAGCTTCTACATATGAATTTGGGGGTAGCAGTGTGGGGAGATGGGATACAATTCAGCCCATAACAATGAGGCTGGAAGAATTTATCTTCTTTGACCCTGTACTCTCTTTTCTGAAAACTTTTCCTCCCTTGGTGTTTCACTCATCCAATATCTTTATTCGTAAAGATCCTTTACTCTTCAGTTCTAGCAAAACTCCTTAGAATAGGATGTGAAAACTCATGTTACACTATAATTTAAATGATAACTAAGTCTTGTGTATTAACTTTTTCCAGTATATTTGCTTTGAAACAGGGGTTGAGCATTAATTAAAAAGAATAAAATTGTGTTTGTGAAATTGCAGCCACCAGCAACCCAAAGCAATGTGGTATTTTGTGTCTTTCCATAGCCTTTGAAATCACATCACATCTGGAGCCATCTCAGTCACCTGCTTGTAAAGTCAGCTTTGGTCCTTGTCCTACTACACTACCATCATTATCATTCAAGTCTACCTGACATTTTCTTTATTATGGTACATTTATTGAGTGCCAGTGGGGTGCTACATCCAAGGAAGCTGCTAAAAGTTGGTAAGTAGTTCTTGAATACAAATCTCCAACCCAGAGCTGCTAGAAATTATGTTTATGAGTCAATAAATGGGTTTTTTTGAGTATTGCCCAAACTGTGCCCCAGCATGACCCAAGTGGACTAATCCTGCTAGGGGTACTATTTTGGGATATCATAAATCTAAGCTTCTGGCTATTTCTAGTCATTAAACATCCCATGGCACTTTTCATAACACTAAGAGGTTTTAATCCCCAGCTTCTGGCCAAATGCCAACTGGAAAAATTATGTTCTACTTACTGTACCTAAATTCTCATGTGGAATTATGAGAGATTCATTGTCTTATGATATCATCTACAGAATTAAATTGTAATCTATAGACTGTGCTGTATAGTTTTTAACATGGGAGAATGCAGGTGTTATATAAATCTATAAGTTATATTACCAATCAAACTCAATTCAGCCATTACATTTCTTCAGGGTCTTTGAAATAATGTGCATGCTAAAATGCAGTTGATAAGTGCTACATTTTATGTTGTCTTAAACCACAGGGAGTAGAAGCCAGGAGTTCACCATAAGAGGCTCTTCTAACAACAGGAAAATAGAGCCTCTTTGCCTGAATTTCATTATTGTTCACGTTCTTGCTTGGGAATTCAGTTTCAACTCAGAAACACACAAAATGTTACAGGCAACTTGAAATCATTAGGTTCTTTTGATTATATGGGAAGTTAAGAAGAACAAAAGCCTGGTCTTCTAATACACCATACCCACATGAGTGAAGTTTCCAATTTATAGTTAGAGGGGAAAAGAATACCAATTTTTCAAAGGTCTGGTCACCTAACATTCAAAAGATAAACAAAATTTTCTCAATGAGGAGTCTCTACAACCCAAAAGGCCTTAAATGGGCCAAGAGTAACCGCGGCTCTTGCCCGAGGAGGGTCTGGCAGGCATCTAGTGCCAAGGTCAAGGGATGGGATGGGGCACCAGAAACACTGACACTGGGTGAGGGCACCAGTGGAGGACACTGAGAGGGAGACTGCTAGCTTTGGCCAGTCTCAGCTTCACAGATAAAAAGGACTCAACTTGCCCCCATATAACAGTAACGGGAGGTGCCGTGGAGCCGGGTGAGGGGCATTTGTTCTCATTACTGTTCAAGTGACCTGACATGTCGTGGGCAATATGGACAGATAACTAATCCTTTTAAGCTGGAGCAGAGGAAAATGTTCTTTGCAGAACATCTAGACTTATTCTCTGATTGCGATTCCTATTTAAATGACTTCAGGAGTTTCCTGTGTCCAACCAGCTGTCCCAGGGGAGACCTGCATCTGCACGGTCCCGCCAGGGTGGAGCAACCATCCCTATCCCGCCCCTGGAAGGGGGCCTCCAGAACAAAATGTAAGTGTGTCTCTTTGGAACCCTTTTATAACTCTTGCATCAAGAACACGGAGCTCATATATCCAACCTGCCTCCCTAGACCACATGTGGAGCCCTGATTCTCTTGATCCCTGTACAGAGACAATGGGAAACAGAAATCCTGGGGCCTCGAAATTTAGTTCATTTACAAATTTATTTTTCTCCTACTTAATTGTGTTTTATTACTCTCCAAATAACATTCTGACATGGCTAAACAGAACTCCAAATGGAATAGATCTCCAAATATTGATTGAACAGATTTCCTTCTGGTCAATAGGACAGTAAATAGCATGTCTCACCAATTCAAATGTGAGAGACGTGATCTAAACTAAGATAGTTTAGGAAAATCGAGTTACAAATCTTTAAAGAGCCAGTATATATTTGGTATTTTATTGTACATTTAATTCCAAAAATTTTCACCCTTTCTCAAGAAAATATAACAAACTGGAAAACTATAAAAATGTATTTGGTGAAAGTCTAAGAGTTATAGTCTCATTTAAGCTGTTTCCACTTTTTCCCCCCCTCTTCAAATTTTGAAGCCCTGTCTTTAAAACTGTTACATACCCAGAAGGGTTGGCAGAATCAGGACTGGAAAAAAATAGGATATGATTTGTAAAATTATCTTCATATATTTGAATAAGGTATGCTTCCCCCTCTCAAACTTATTCTGTAAAATGGCTCTTATAGCAGTTGTTAACACCATAGCGTGAATATGAGGCAATGTGCTATCTCTCTCAGTAATATTTGCATTTTGGATCTCATTTCTAATTGTGGAATGAAATAATCTGTTCCAGATAAAAGAATTTTAAGTGTAAGCCCAGAAATTATTTTTGAGCTCTACTTGATCACCTTTTTTTTGGTAGCTTGAAGGGAAGACTCACAGAAAGTAGTTTTTCTTGAGAGAATATTCTCTTCCTGCCAATTTTGCTTTACAAAACTACATTGTTTTACATTATGTATGTTAATCAATGCACTTGGAGACTGTAGGGAGCTGGAAGGACTTAGAGCTGGAAGGACTTTAAAGTTTATCTAATCCAATCCCCTCATCCAGAGATTTTAAAATAATAAATCTACAGCCGTGTTTAAACTAATCTTTGATATAAACAACTCACTGTTTCATAATGGTCTTTCTCCAGATGAATCTCCATCAAAAGACATGATCAGTAACTGTCTCTAGTGCATGTGTCTTTATATTTAGACATGTCCATTTGCACAAGCACAGAAACATGGCTGGTGAGGTGATGCTATAGAACCACCCACATGGATTGTGTGCTGCAAGTTGTTTTCTCCAGGATGGTGATAGATGTAAGCAATGCGTGATCTCGAATCTCATCTCCTTATTGGCCAGTAGTAAACACGAGTGCAACAGCAGTCTGGGGTCAGGGATGAAAATGTGACCCTTGAAAGAGAGAGGTTGACAGGCCACCTGGGGGAAAGCCCCGGATCAAGCTTCATTGGCACAGCGCTCTAACCAAGGCGCTCACCAGACACAGATACATACCAATAGGCACACACCCATCTTAAGATGAAATCACTTAACCATCACTGGCCCACTCTTCAGCAAATGAATGTTAATGCATTATCAAGTTTCCAAGCAATTATTCAAATCATTAGAATGTGCTAGGTCTCTCTTTCTCTTTTTCTAAAGAGTGTGTTGTTGACTGGTGTTGTGAAGGAGCCACCTAAGGAGTGAGGTGGAATTTATTCTTATTATACATAACAGACTTCACATAGGCCCTAGCATGCTCTACAAGGCTTAACACTCCACAGCTAGAGTCCACAAGTTACCCGTGACTTGATGGAATTTATTTTTTTAATGACTGTATTTCATCTTAACTCATATTGGCATGTGGAGCCATGACATCACCTAAATGTAGTTAAGCCATAAAAGGTGCCATATTCCCCTGTTAAAATATTGCGAGTATTTTACTGGGCTCCTGTATCCTTTAATAAGAGGCAAAGAGAGAATCCAGATTCCTACATTACTCTTTTTCCATGATAGACATGAACTTAGCATGCTTTCAAGAAAAGACTACAATTGTAGGATCATATAAAAAAGGCAATTTTGTTCAGGATTTTGAATGAAGGAATTCGGAAAATAAAATGCAAACAATATAGAAATCTCTGAATCTTAAAGAGCTTGAAATCTACTTTAGAGCTTTATCTACTTTATTTTACATGTGTGGAATAAGAATACATCTCGAGGAAGTAAATGGAAGACCCTCCCCAACTCTTAGTTAGGACACTGATGTCCCAATCTTGTCATTGTTGTTTTCAATTACCATGCATTTGTCCAAGAGGGACATGTTAAGCAATATAGCACCAACATAGAAAGCAGATGCCAGTAGTTTGCCAGAAATCCAGAAGCCCACCGCCATCTCAGGAGGTCTGTTCCAAAGCAGCTCTGAACAGGGCACTGTGTCATTTGAAGGGGGAAGGACTGCTCCAAGATCTTCAGTAAAATTCAAGCCTGCAGAACAGTGACCCAGATCTTCACTGCACTAGATCTTTCCAAAGGAAATCTAATGCCAACTAACCATTCTGGAGGATAATTCCTGTGCTCTAGATCCACTGTGCTCTAAGTCACCAGTGACAGCAGAAATCATAATGTAGAACTCCCTGCTACCAGAGGGTCTAAAACACCACCTTACATGTAGTAAGTGCTTAACAAAATTTGTTTATTTAAGAATATTGCATGTTTAACAACTTAGTTGACATTATCACCACCTTCATTCACTTTTATTCCAAATGCACCAAGAGCCCAGCAGGAACTGATCTCTTGCTACTTAATTAGATTCCTGAGTCTAGAAATTGAGTGAGTCATACAGCAAACTTAGAAAGAGAATGTTATTTGGACTATTTGGGCTAGTATGCAAAATCTAGCTAATGCTTAATTCAATCCATCCTCCATATAAACTGGGAGAAAGATAAATTCAAAAGGTATGAAAAAGATGGGACAAGGAAACAACAGCTTTTGAGGTCTCGAATTTATTTATATCAAAGCAGGTTCATTATTTATATCTATTTGATATAAGATTACTCTCCAGATCCAAAAGGAGTGACTTTTGGAGAAAACAGAACAATACTACCACACATGAATTCAGATAACTAAAATCTATGCAGAATATGTTGGTTAATTTGCTTGCCATGCCCAAGTTTAGCTGAAATTGCCCTGATCATAGTTCCCTGCATGGGAAATAGCCTTAGGCTGTTTTGTGCATAAGTTCGTCCACTGATACAACCAGTAATAGAGACCATTGGCCAAGAAGGAACCAATAAATTTCTTTCTCCTAATTTTTTTCTAGGAGGTGCATTCCAATGGGGGTGGTTGCTAGACCTGATAGATCGTGAGTAGGGTCAGGGTCAGTGGCCATGTTGGGTCACACCCAGAATAGCTAAGCTGAGAAACACTCTCAAGTAAGAGCCTGACCTACTTCAAATAGAGGTTTTCACGAAATCAAAATGCCTTGAGGAGAAAAGCACTCTCCATAGCTTCCAGGGTTCAATCTCGGAAATACCCAAACTTTTAAAAAAGAAAAATTTTCAGGCTAATGAAAGGATAAAGCCCTTATAGATGGAGAGATAAAGACAAGTTTTGAAATTCAGGGACAAATTAAATCTAAAAATATCAAAAATTAAATTTATCTAGTGTTTCCCTTAAATAAACACACGAATGGATGTAATGTGATAACCACAGTATATGCCACCAATAGTGATAGCACCAAAGAGAATTAACATCTAATTCTGTAAAAGTTATTTGGGTGTTTAATTTATGTAAACACTATTTGTTAGTACACTTCATCCTGCACTATAGTTTATTAGGCAACAAAAACTTCAGTGCCAAGATACTAGCCAAGAGGATCTGGAATAGAAGCTCTAGTAGACCTCTCTGGCTAAACTGGAGATAGTTACAACGTCATTGGAATGATGTGTACATGATTTTGCAGAAGTAACACCAGCACCAGGCATTTACAAATATGCCTAATTCTCCAAAACTTCTACAAATGTTTAAGGGAAAATGTTTGAGGATAGAAATAGAAAATGATGCTTTAAACTAAAAGCAGCCTTGCAAGTAATTACATGCCCATTTGCTCAGGGTGATAAATTACACTTGCTCATGCTTTTTATACTTTTTCTATGACTTATGAGAAGATTACAGGTGATTTTTTTCTTTCCATTGATGCTAGTAAAGTTGCAACCAGGCCATCCATGTCTGTCTGGGATAAAACAACTCTGATTGTGATCTGGAGCCAAAACAGGAGGTGAGCAAATGTAGCAGTTAAGATGTTAGACTGAAAACTAAGGAGGGGGTGGGCGGGTGGAGTAGAGAATCACCAAAGACCAGTTTGCCACTGGGAGGACAGCTGTGCGAAATAAAACTCAACTATGATCAAAATTGCAATTGACAACCTGAAGACAAATGGAGGGCCGGGAGATAGACAGCTCATTGAGGAAGCTTGGCACCCACGAGTTTAGCCAGAGCACTGTGCAAGGAAAATAGAATGCAGATGGGGAGGAAAGCAGCAGAGACGTGGTAAGAGAAGGGAATGTAAACATCAAGTCCATCAGGTGAAATTAAATGCATTGTGCAGGGCATGAGGCTGGGTCTGCTGGGTTCAGAACTGGTCTTCAGGGAAGACCATCCTCAGCATGAACACGACTTTCTCCCATGGCCACAGAGCACATGCCTGTGGCCTTCTTTTCACCACCTTCCCAGGTAAATTATACTTTGCTCCATGACTACCCTCTCACCCAGGCATCTCAGTCCAAAGATCTTTCATGACCACGTGTTCTTTCACAGTGACCATGGCACTCAATGTCCCAAGCAAAGGATCATTTTTGAAAGATTACCCAAATATGCATTCTGTTGCTATTTCTCTCACAACTCACAATTATTTTTGGAGGAGGGAGTCTCTCCACTGCTATGACCTCTACCTTTGTCCATACCTTGATTTTGTGCTAGCCTTGGCCTGGCGAAGTCACATCTACTGTGTCTCTTCTTTTAATGTAAAGTTATTCCAATGACTTCACAAGAGGTTTTTTTTTTTCCCCTTTTAGAATCTTAAAATTTAAAAAGTTGTTTGTGGACAGCTAGGACAACTTCCCTCTCCTGTAGGAAATCATCAATCAGACTCAATCTTACTGTCCCCTGTGGGAGAGGTCTTGCTATAAAGTTCTTTTATAATATTGATTCTCAAATAGTTCTATTTATTTATACTTCTACTGATAAAGAAACACACATACTACCTGTTCTTCATGATAGTCTTACATATATGTAAAGATAGTAGTCATTTCTTTAATTAATCTTCTCTTCTAAAGGTTAAGTTATCCTGGTCCCTTTTCTCATTTAACGTACAAGATAATTTCTACAATTTTCACCATCCCAGCCATTCTTTATACACACAATCCTTTCTGCCAGTGCTCCTCTTCAAATGTGGCGCCCAGACCCTAGTGTAGTCCAAGCAATACCGAGAACTAGGAGATTGTAATTTCCCACAAAATAGATATTTTTAAAAATCTATACAGACTGGGCTTCCCCGGTGGTGCAGTGATTGAGAATCTGCCTGCCAATGCAGGGGACACGGGTTCGAGCCCTGGTCTGGGAAGATCCCACATGCCGCGGAGCAACTGGGCCCGTGAGCCGCAACTACTGAGCCTGCGCGTCTGGAGCCTGTGCTCCGCAACGGGAGAGACCGCGACAGTGAGAGGCCCGCGCACCGCGATGAAGAGTGGCCCCCACTTGCCGCAACTAGAGAAAGCCCTCGCACAGCAACGAAGATCCAACACAGCCAAAAATAAATAAATAAATAAATAAATATATTTTTTAAAAAAAATCTATACAGACTAAGATCTTGCTAGCTTCTTAGTAGCTACTTTACACTCTCGGCTTATACTGAATGTGTCATCACCTAAAATCTAACTTTTTTCTTTTCTGCATTATCAATACCTGTTATTTTCCATCTTCTGAAGATAACCATGTGGATGAAGGAGGATTATGACTTAATGTTCAAACATGACCCAAAATGCAAAATCAAAAGATGGACCCATGCTGAACCCCAAAATTTAATGAATGGCCGTCAGCCTTTACCAAAGAATGCTAGATATCATTTGTTTGGTTTACTTCCATCACACTGGGGCAAAGACAGTCCATGGGTTTAAGGAGACCAGTTGCTTGGTGTCAGAGCCTTGGTCTGGAGATGCTGAAATTTCTGCCGAAGGTTAGAATGATTTCTGGAATCTAGGGCAAGTTCAAACCTGCGGGGGCTTCCAGCATCCACGCTATGAAGACCCTTTGGATTTCAGAGAATGAAATTTGGCAAAGAGAATGCATAAGAGTGTCTGGAGGAATAATAACTTCAACCAGGATATATGGTAGCTGGTATGAAAGGCAAATTGCAAGGCTTCAATTAATGAGTGAGTAAAGAGAGAGAGAGAAAAGACAGAAGATAGTAAGGTCCAGAGAAAGTTTTCTGTTTGTATCTCTGGGTGATGGAAATAAAAACATCTGTAAACAGAAGGAAGGAGCTAATGGAAAGAGGAATCACTCATGAAATTGTGGGATCCCAAAGTGGAAGAGAAGGGTGTAGGCACACGCAGAGTGGCTATGCCGACAGCCCGTTTGAAGCAGCAGCCTCTCGGAAGAGGCCCAGGGCAGTGAGAGCACTAGACTAAGAGTCCAAAGGGCTGCGTGTTAGTCCTAAATCTGCCCCCCAATCCACCGTGCAAACCTGGGCCAGTGCCTCTTCTCTCTGAGCCTCTGTTTGCTCAGGGATAAGGGAGGTGGCCCGGATCCTTCTAGCTCGTAACTGACCAGGAACAGGTAGAACCTAGAGACATGTAGAAGAAGAAGGACAAAGGGAAAGGAAGATCTAAGTAACCTGCGTGTCCTCAGGAACTTAATAAGCAGCATACCCTGGTAACGGTGATGGTGAGGGCTTCACATGGGGTACTGGAATAGAATGAGGATTGGCAGAGGGAGCGCCAGGGTACAGCAAGGCCAGGAGAGACCTTGGCACAGCAGAGTGGCTAAAACCTTGGGAGTCAGACAAGTTCCAGATTCTGGCTCAGTCACTTCCAGGTTATGGGACCTTGGACCGTCTACTTAATCCCTCTAAACCTATTTCCTCATCTGTAAAATGAGGATAATGGTTCCTTTGTGATTAGCATAAGAAAATAAGGGGTTAATGAAGGAATTCAATAAGATAACGTATGTATAGTACTTACTGTATTGCTAGGCCTTGAAGTGGTTTGAAACAAGCTCAGTGCAGTTTAAATAAATAGAAGAAGAACACAGCTGAGGGTAAATAATGGAAATCCATGTGACCTCCAACCATGGGAGTCTATAACTTTCCCTTGTACTGTCTGTCTGTCATCTCGAAGTGAGAGTAGGTAAGGCAATGAATGAAAAGGATTCAGAGTTTGATGGAAGCAGAGGAGGAAGTTAAAGTGTTTTGGGAGGGCAGACAGATGTGTGAGTGACCAACAGGCAGAGAAGGAAAAGGGAAGGGCCATTTGACTGGAAACCAAAGGGAAGTGCACAATTCCAGGGGCTGAAGGCCTGGGGGGTGAGAGTCTCCAGTTCAAAAGAGATACGTGAAGCCCGAGCTTTGGAAGATGTGGTCAGGAAAAGGAAACACAAAGGGTAAAAAATTGAAAGAGAAAAGTTAAAAAAAGAAAAGAAAAAAAAGAAAGAGGAAGAGAGAGATAAGACAAAGCAAGATGTAAAGAAAATTTCTGGAATGATAGATGTTTTTTAAAAACTGTTTTCTTGGCAAATTAATTTTATTGTATGAGGTTTTATACTTTTTAAATATTTTACATGTGGTGACCTAAACCAGAAGAAAATCTAAAAAAGAGTGGATATATGTATACGTATAACTGATTCACTTTGCAGTACAGCAGAAATTAACACAACACTGTAAAGCAACTATACTCCAATAAAAATTAATTTAAAAAAAAAAGTAAAAATAAATAAATAAATATTTTACAACCTGTAATGTATTATTAGTTAAATCAAAATATTGAATCAAGATAAAGTAGTAATAAAACACAAATAGAGGCACTAGTGAGAAAGTAGCTCAGAGGATGACTTGGCCCCTGAGTCCATCTCTTGAAGAGGAGGGAAAAGTCAAGTTCCCTGGAGACACAGAGGCCAAGGGTCCTTACCCTGTACTGGGCATGTTTGCCTTCCTCATAAATTTGAAGAGGCATTCACAGGTATTTTTCATGCTGGTGATAGGATAACCATATAAGTAAGCCTAGTGAAAACCACCATCTAGATTCATTAGCAAATGCCTCAATTATCGTAACTTACAGAGCACTTACTCAAGTGCCAGGCACCACTCAACACCATTTTATTTAATCCCCACCAGAAGAGCCTAGGAGAAAGGGGCTGTGAATTTGCACATTTTGCAGATGAACGGAAGCACAGAGATGTAACCTCACTTGCCTGAAGTCACTGAGCCAGGCAGTGGCAGAGCCAAGATTGACTTCTCAGGCCGTGCGTTCAACTGTCAGATAATAGAGAAATTGCAAAGCAGAGACAAACTCTCAGCAAATTGTTTTATGTTTTTCAATTGAAAGAAAATGCATGAATCATAATTTTTTTCTCTTAACATTTTACTTTGTGCAATTCTACAGCCCATCTTTCTTGGAATAACTTCCGATATTCACTTGTGGTTTTAGCATCTTGTCTAGAAGAGTGTATTTGGGGGTCCAAGGTGGAAAAATTAAAATAAAATAGTAACTTCAAAATGTTGAACAAACTTGTCCAAAAATCTCAGTTTTTCAAGATAGCAAATTTTGAAAAACTTAACAATAAAGTCCTGAAAATGTAACTGTAGCTTGGTAACACTATTAAATATGTATACTGTGGTCTTTTTGACAGTTGTATTAATCCCTTTACAAAGCCTTCAGAAGTTCCATCACAGAAGCATCGATGCTGTTTTGATCTATTTATTACTCTTAAGTGTTCAGAGAACTGTCCCTATTTTCTAATTAACACTTTTAAAGATAAAAAGCCATGTATTAAATCAATCTGAATGATGGTTGTTTGTGAATCCCACAAGATAAGGCAATTTGCATGTTCACTTTGTACTTACAAACTAAATCTGCGCATCTCCAAAGCAGCCCCTTATAATGTAAACCTTTTGTGAGTATTTGTAACTTGAAAGAAAGTTTGGCCTACTACAGAAGCAGTGCCAATTATCTGAAGGGCTTCATTACCGAACATGATTAAGATGCAAAGATATGGCTTGTTATTTCATATTGTTTGCTATGGAATTTGAGGAAATGACTTTTAAAACATCCAGGATTATAGATTATTACCTTTTTACGGGGAACTAAAACAACTCATTTCCCCCCAACAGTTAACTGCTTTCAAAAGTAGCCGGTTGCCACTCACTAGGAGTAAAATTCCTTTGATATGAATTAAATTGCTTGCTGATGAAATGCACCTTTCAGTGACCTGTTTGAGTTTCAGCTGATGCTGTAGCATACTTTGTGATGTGAATTCCAGCATTTGCGCTAAATCACAGTGGTGATTTATTATTGGATTTTCAGTTCTGATGAGTCAGTACTGTAAGATGTTTACCAAATTAGACTTTCAAGAACAATGGCACTGGTCTCATTAAATAGCAGCCTTTGTTGCCAATACAGGCTATTATTTCCACATGGTTACGGTGTGGTGTGTTCACACGTGGGGTACTCATCAGATAGGGTTTCTTTGCTTTCGCAGGATCTGTCTTCATTGAGCTTTACGTGCTCAATCCACTTTGAAACCATGTGTAAAAGCCCCAGTCTTCAAAATGCAAAAAAGAATCCTTTATCTTTACTAAACAGTTCAACCTGTGCTTTCCCTTTGCCAAATAATTCAAGAAACCAGAAAGATCATGTTGGCTAGTGAAAACGGTATCAGATTTTTCTACATCAGTCGACCTCTCTTGCACGGCTCTGTAAAAGATGTGAAAAAAACTATTGGGGGCACCCTGTTCTGAGACGGTGATGCTGACTTTTCCTGGGAAAAAGCAGGGGATCTTTTTTCTTTATTCAACACATATTTATTGATGGTCCACTGCATATCAGGTGTTGTTATCCTGTTGTAGGTGCTGCAGATAAAAATGTAAACATGAAGTCCTTGTCATCATGGGGTTTACTTTCTAGAGAAGATGACAAGCATAAAACAAATAACTCAATAAATATGTAAAATAATATCAGTTCACAATTTCTACAGGTGCTAGGTATGGCCACTAAAATTCAAATGCTTTAAACCTCAACAACAGCTAGGGAACAAAGGCTTGCTCATCCCAAGAGCGATATTGAGCTTATTTTAACAAGAAGGAGCTTCTTTTACGTTACATCTTTAATACAGCAACTGCTTCTTAGGAGCCCATGCACAGATTTCATATTTTAGGTTCAGTTATAAATTCTACCTCATCATCATAGCACTTTCCATCACTTTATACTCTTGAGTCTGAATTGAAACAATCAGAGGGTGCACCATTGTTGACTATTCTGGGCACGTTTACTTGTGATCCAGCCCATAGAAAGAGCAACTACACAATCTTTTTGAGGCCTCATCTATCACTATTATTAGATGATTAACAAAATCATACTTTTTTTCTTTATTATGTCATGATTATAATGAGACTAAATATGGACAACTCAAATCCTAATGCAATGGATCTCAGAGTTTAGCTTTTTTTTTTCCCCCTGAAAAACACATGGCAAGTGATATTCACACGTGGGACACCGTGACATGGACCTTTAAGGATTTATGCGATCCCTGGGGCATTAGTTATACCTCCACCTTCTTCTCATTCATTCAAGAATGCAAATGGGAATATCAGTGAGTGGGAATGAAATTCTTATAGGAATAACTTTGAATACTCCACTCGAATTTATTTTTTTAATTAATTTTTATTGGAGTATAGTTGATCAAATTTATTTTTAAGTCAATCCTTTGAAAACAATTATTAATCACAAATTACTTGTGAACCATCTCCCAAAGAATCACAAGTGTGCATGCCACAACAGTGCATTTAGAACCACTGACCCAGATAGACTGATTCTTCTAAAGTTGGATAATCATATGTGATCTGAATTTTTAGAAATTCATTATGCAGCTAAATACCAATAACCACAGCGAACCCCTGCCATAATTTAAGCACTTAATTTGCCTTATTATTATCGTTTTCTCCTACTTGGCTTCCTTTCTCTCTTCTGTATGAAAGATTTGATGGTAGAGGAGGGTGGGGTTGCTGGTTAGCTCCCCCTGAAGCAGGTACTTTCCATTCCGGCAGTCGCTGTGTCTTTCAGACCACCACTGACAAGGTGTTGATACGTGGAAGTAGTTACCTCGGGTCGACTGTTCCTGCAGCCAGGCCGGGAGCGTTCACTTCCACGGAAAGCTCAGCGGTCCCTGCCAGCTCCTTTGGTCCACAGATGTCTCAGGAGGGAGCCCCACCCTTTCTTGGTTGCAGCAGTGGGATTTGCAAATGATCAGCGCACCAGAGTTGTAACCGACCTTAAGGTGGACTTCCGCAAAAGGTAGGAAACTTGTTGGCTTCAGAAAAAAAAAAAAAATGTAATGTTTGATACACTCCAAAAATTTTAGAAAGAATTCCTTCTGTTACGATTCAGGTGGGAACATTTTGTTCTTTCTGTGAATGAATCCTTTGCTTATTTTGGGGTGAATGTGGTTTTACATACCCTAAGTTTAACTAGAAATCCTTCTGCAAATGCAAACTGAAAGCACACTTTCCTTCTCATTAAATTTCATTTTACCAAAAGAAAGATCTAAGTATAACTGTAACAGGATCTAAGCAGAGCTGTAAACCAGAAGTACAGGGCTGCCTTGTAAACAGTACAACATGAGAACACTTGGGAAGGTCTGTCTCTCCATCCTGACTCGATAAGTAATTGCTGTGTGAAGTCGAATCTATACATCATGTTGGTTGCTTAAACCCAAATAGCATGACTGTGTAGGCTTGTAGGAGGTCTTTTAATTATTATGAGACAGGAAACATGTTCAATAGCAAATGAAATCATTAGATATGATTTCTGTAGAATAATGTGACTGCTCTTTGATACGCAGCATTGTTGGAGCTTTATTTTTCCACATTTTAGTGAATACATGAAAACTTTCTAGAATTGGACATCCATTGGTGTTAAGAAAAGCCTTGGCTTAAAGACCAATTTTAAAAATTCGACAAGGGGAAGGAAAGTACAAGAGAAGAAAAAAGGGAAATAAAAGAAGAGAAAATAAGACATAGAATGGAGGGGAAGCAAAAACTGAACAAGGAGAGAAGGAAGGGAGGAGGAAGGCAGGGAGGGAGAGAGAGTAAAAAGAAGGGAAGAAAATATAGAAGTTAGGTCAGCTGACAGTGCAATTACTTAAACACACTGAACTTTCAGAGTGGATCAGCAAAATGGAAAGCTCAGGTGTTTGTGTAACTGTGATATATTCGGAAAATTCACACTGTTAAATGAGCCTCAAATGCTCACTTCTACCTGCATGATACAGAAACACACTGTTAGTCTGCCGGGCTATAATCAAAATGAATGCCAAAAGGAGGGCATGGCATGGAAGTCTTGCGAGAGCTTTCTGTCTGTGCACCTCTAGTATTGACGCATAGAATTTGTACATTTATATCTTATCTGCTATTAATAGGGCACATTGGTTGTATGTTTTGATTGAATAATTTTAAGAACATGCCACTATTTTATGAGGAAATTATTTTTAAAACACGATAAAGATTCAGTGTTCTTTTTTTTCCTGGAGAAATAGTTTAAAGGTTAAACATTCAAATCCAGTTTATGATCCTAGAGATTGGAAGTCAGCAAAAGGCTGAGATAATGATACAGAACTAGAAAGAGGGAACCCACTCGCATGAAGCTAGGATACAGGTCTTAGAAGGACAGCCTAGGGTGCTGCAGAAGAAGACATAAAACTAAAGATATTTGATACCCTTTTACCACGCAGATGTAAAACAACAAAACTAACAGCCATTTTTCAGATTAACTATATTATAGGAGCATTTGCTTTGTGAAATTACTATGTACAAAAGGACATGCCATATCTGAATGTCTGTAAGAGAAAATCATCCTATTAATTACAAAGTTACTTTGTACTGAAAATCCTTGGTTCCACTGTAAATGTTTTTGTTAATGGAGAAAACATTAGAGAAAACTTTTCCATCTCCATATTAGTTTATCCTCACCACATGGTTAGAAATTAAGATTTCTAAGATCTTTGCCTAACACAGATACATGTTTCTCTTTCTACAAGTATCAATTATTTATTCTTTTGGCTCTCCATTCATCACTCTCAAATGGGGAAAATATAGAAATTGTATGTACTATGGATTTGCTTGTCTGCACTCTATTATAAAGCAATCCTTGCCCACATTTAAAGATGTATTTAAAGAGAATTTAAATATAAACAGATTCATATGCACATGCATACATAAAGGAAGAAAGGAAAAGGAGGAAATGTTATGAGATTTCCTTTCTAATTTTTTCCCACAAATCACCCTTTCTTACATGTCTAGTGTTCAGAGTATTCTTTCTTAAACAGATATTTGTCGTCTCATCAGTGTAGTACGCTAAGAGCAAATGAAGCTGCTTTTTAATATTTACAGATTTTTTCTTGGGGTTTGTTCCTGCTTAACCACAAAGTTACTATAGTGGCAATATGTTGGTGGCTCGTGCTGTCCAAAAGTAGTTAAGTCCAAATGCTGGAAGGAAGCGTAAGTTTAGGACCAAGGTGGATGCTGTTAAATGAGGGACACCTGACCAGGCTTCAGGGTTAGGAAGGAGGGTGAAAAGGAGGGGATGCTTTGCTTCTTTTAATCTGGTTTGTTAATACTTTTTGCACAGTTTATTCACTTCTAACATGTGTAAATCCTCTGAGGGCTAAGTAATATCATCACTCTTTTGTGATACGTTACTGTTACTCATCTATACAAGTTTTGCCAAAAACTCCCCCATTACTCCTTCTTCATTAAATAACAACAAACTGTGAGGGGTAGTTCTGCATCAGCACTTCAATTTCCTCATGAAAAATTGGCCTTCTTTCTTTTTGGTTTGTGAGCAAATAGGCCAATATCACTCCTGTCTTGTTATACAACCAAAGGAAATAAAGGCTACTTGAGCAGTCATCTGGCTTCGCCTGCTTGTTCTGGATACCATTTTGGTCTGTACAGCTCAGACTACAGGC
>NC_080071.1:7004677-7119677 GCF_949987535.1 Balaenoptera acutorostrata
ATTTTCTCTCAATTATAAGACCAAGGCTGAGGTAAAAATGCAGCATAAATGTAAACATCAAGTAAGCATATCTTGAACGGCTTTTTTTTTAATTAGAAATACTGATTTGCAGTTTATAGGCCCCCAAGAATGACATCAGTTTTAAATTAGCATTTTTTTATTTCTACATTTTCTTTGTTATTTTTTAAAGCCAATAAAATAGATTTTCTTCATCTGGAATGTTCTTTCTAGCTTAAAGATAAGGAGTCTAAATTGTGGGAATGGCATCCTTCTGCATCTGTTTCTCTCACAAACCTATCAAATATCTAATTTTTGGCATGACCACTGGCTCCGACAGGGGGATGACATAAGCCAGCTTTGTGGTTACATGTTTCACTTTTAATCTCATGGAAATAAAAATCAGCACTGAAATGTCCCTTTTACATGTGACAATTTGGGACTCCTTTCCAAAAGCCCAGGCAGAGGGGCGTGAACCTGGTTAGGCTTAGCGCAGAGCATATGCAGAAGTATCGGCATTTTTATGCTGAAAGGCATGAGGCAAACCTGCTTCCAGTCGAGCTTTGTTCCCATCCGAAGCATGAACTACCAACAGTGGGAACCATAAGCGTCAGTGGCAGCAAGTGACCAAAGAATGACCGAAAACGCATCCCAGAATCGGGAAATGAAGTAGCTCACTTAATAACCTCACATCTTTCTGTGTGTTTTGTCTCCTCCCTTAAATGCAGCAGGGCTGGTGGAATATAAGTGGCAACCATCATGGGTTTGCTACTTAGCACGGGGAGAATCCAGCTTTGCACTAAACACAGTAAATATAGTATGGATGGCTCAAAAAACCCAGAATGGCTTGGACATGATCCTGGTTGGAGAAACTCCATGAAAATAGATTCCAACTGCTTATAAATGAGCAAGGGGGAGGGGGTGTATGCTGGTGTTAAAGACAGCATCACAGAGAAGCATTAATGCTGATAGCCGAGCTTGCACCTACGAGATGGCAATGATGTGCTGATACACCAAATGTAAAACCACTCCGAAGTTTTCAAATCTATTTATCTATCCCATGAAAATGCCCTGAATATTAAGGACCAGGCCAGGAAACAAACTCTTTAATTCATTACCTAACACTTGCTTTCCAGAGCAAAAGCCTGACTTGGCGCCTGTCCACCCAGCCTATACATCTCTCCACGCAACGTAGACTTCATGGAGCCAGACGTGATCTGTTCATTGCAGAGGCCTGATTCTCCCCAAGCACTGATATCAATATCATACATTTCAAATACAAGGGAAGCCTGGGCAGGCTTAATCCCCCGGGCACAAGGAAACTGAGCGTACTCTCTAGGGAGGCTGTTGGCATAGAGCAAAAGACAGTGTTACTGTATATATGCTTTTGGATGGTTAGCAAAATGGGTCCCCGTCAAAGACTAAGAAAACAGGCCTGGTGAGAAGGGAGGAGTGAGGTCACTCTAGGCTTCTGCCTGACCCTTAAAGACAATCCAATCTTGGCTGTCATCTGACAGTGTTCTATTTAGTTTGATAGATACAATTACATCTATCTAGCCAGATAATTACGGTACTGTGCATCTTTCATGTATCAGTGGCTTAGCAAAATTAAAAGCTATAAAATCCTTTTGTGTGTGCTAGGGGGCTTTCCTTCTCTTCCCTTACACAGAGTTCCTCTCACGGTCTCCCCCTGCTCAAGAAAAAGAAAAGGGTAAGAATTCCCGGTAAATTGCAGATTCTGATTCTGAATTATTTTGTAAACGTTTCGTATGAATCTATCAAGTCTGACCCGGATCAACATGCATCTCAGCCAACTTCTTTACTAAAGAAAATTGATTCTTGTTTACTTCTTTCAGTAAAGAGAATCGTGATGAATTTTAATAGGATAACCCCCTACTGTTAGGATATCTCCCTCCTTTGGCTATGGGAGCTTTGAAATTCATAAATCAGAAATAAGCCTGTATTTTAAAAAAATATTGTTTTAGACAAAAATAAAAGATCTCTACAAGTTTCAAGCTCAACCTTAATAATTTCTCAACAGCCATATTTTTTCCTGTTTTCATCACCCCAATGAGCAGTACATTATTCTGATACTTTGCTAAAAGACCATTTAATTGTAAATTGACCTTCAGTTTTTAACAGAATCGCCCACCACCAAGCAATACTTCATTTCTGGATGAAAATTAATACTGTCCCTTACTATTTTAGCACACATAAACATTTAATTGGGGCTAAGGTAGACTGCTTAGTAAAATGAGTATTCCTGAGAGGAAAAAAAAGAGTAGTTCTCCAAATGTTGACTCTATTCATTAAAATCCATGAGAGAAAGAGTTTATAATTTTGGATAGAGGCAAACATATTGCTATGGGAATACCATAGTTTAGATGCCATAGATATTATTCAAGATATCATAATATCTCATATTTAGCAACAGAAAATGTACAGTGTTATTTCCTGGATCAAAATGTACTACTTATTTTTGCAAAGATAATTTCCTTTTTTAATTTCTAGAGTTAAATTCATAACACAATAGAAGATAACTAATTTCTTCCAACACCTAGAGTTTTAAGTCACAATTTTTACTAATCCATTAAATGTATGTTTTCTACGCTTAAGGAACCAAGGAAACCTGCAGATTCTGTATATTTACCCAGGGGTCACTTTCCTGGTGGTGAAATGTAACCAGCTTCTTTGTGGAAGAGAGTGATCACTGATCACTGGGTGCCAGTAACACTATGCTACAATGTGTAGAGGGGGAAATGAAGGCTAGCTCATCCGAAGGAAACTACAGGGGAATTTTAGATCAACAGAATGCAATTATCCAAGTTGGAATCATTCCAGGACATCAAAAGCGAACTCTAAAGGTGGGAAAATGGAGAAGCATTCCTCCTCAATTGCAGGACAAGCAACCACATCCTTGACAAGACTGGTGCTTGTTCTATTTGTTTGTCTTTATTTTGCGAATATTGCTGGGCCAAGGGCTGGCCACTGGCATAGGAAATGGAGCGTGTAGACCATTTGATCAGAATTGGGGGCATCAGATCTACTAACTGGAACCCTACGCTCTTCAGTGATCTAAAAATTGAAAGAAGATATTTTTAGAATCTGTTTCAAGATATGGTGCATTTGTTGACCAGATATTCAGGAAGACTGTGTTTCCCAACTGCTCTTGCATCTGAGTAGGACCACATGACTGGGTTCTGGCCAATGGGATGTGGGCAGAATTATATATTCCACTTCTAGCCAGGTCATAAAACACCCCACTTGGTCTCTCTCTCACTATTTCTCTCTCTCTCTCTCTCTCTCTCTCTCTCTCTCTCACACACACACACACACACACATACACACACACACACCTTCATCTTGAAGTGAAATACTCAGTGGTGGTAGATTAAAGGAGTTCAAATCCCCAAGTCCCCAGGTCCCAGCTTGGAGAATAGTTGCCCAGAAAAGTCACTCGAGCTATGTCAGACTATGCCATGAACTGGAGAAAAACTTTTACTGCTTTGAGATTTGGGAGTTTTTGTTACAGCAGCTAGAGATATCTTGACTAATCTAACGTCCATGATACAAATGGAATTCCTTTGAATTCCAGAATTGAGAAAGTTGAAAAATCACTCCATAAAGCAAGGATGTGATAAGATGTACGTTTTTCATTCATTGCTTGTGAGAGTGTAAAATTTATACTAGTGTTCTGAGGGGAAAAATAGGCAAAATATATTAAGCTGTAAGCACTTTACATAATTCTTATGATTTGACCTAGTAATTCCACTGCTAGAATCTATTCTTGAGGAAAAATCAAAACTAGTGGTCAAGATATTTGTTCCTCAGAACACTGGTTGTGATAATAAAAATACTATATAGTATTAATGTCAACAACAAAAGAATATTTAATAAACTTTGGCTACACATTTATTAGGAAACATTAAGCAGTCAATAATTGTACATCCAGTGAATATTTTAGTCAGCGATTTATTCAATAAGCTAATGTTTATTGAGCACCTATTATGTGCTAGGAGTTATTCTAGATGCTGAGGATATAACAATGAACAACACACACAAAGTTTCCTGTTCTTATGATGTGTCTATTTTTGGTGGGTGAGACAAACAACATACAATCAATCAATCAATCAAAAATAAAATAATTGATATTAGTAACAAACTGGAAAAAATCTTCCACTGAGAGTTTTTAAGTAAAAGAAAATCTAACATGCAGGAACTATACCTACACTGCACACACAGGCACACCAACACACACACACACACACACACACACACACACACACACAGACTTAGAAAGTCGAGGGAGGAAAAATAGTAAAATTCTAACATATGCATATGCAATTTTTCTAATCATGAGCAACTCAAAGTCCATGAAACATATAAATTAGTTGTGTTGCCAGTGTATGAATTTGAAATATTAAGTGTACTGCACCAGTGTGGAGGTATCAATTTACATAGAGTACAAATGTAATTGGGCAGCCAACCAGCAGCCACTTCTCAAAATGATGTTATTGTTACAAATCAAGTAACACTCTGCAAAGTGATTTAAATTATTTAAAGGAAAACACTATTTCTTTTTCAAAAATTCTCGAAAAGAAAGTGTGATGGGTTTGGATAGAAATCAGCCGTTAGTGCTGATAATGGAAATGGAAAGGGTGTAACAAGTCTAGAACAGTAATGGAGTGATGGTGCTGGTGGAAGTCGGGGACCTGATAAATGGGTTCATAGTTTCCCTACCCAGGAAGTAACACAAAGCAACTCATGAAGCTTTTTCAGCTTGGACGCCAGAGAATGCAAACACTACTCATGAAGTGAAAAATTAAAGAAAAATTAAAGTGCTCTGAAATAGACTCTTACATTTTCCATTGTAATTTACCCTATTTTTCAGGGACAACTTATATGCTGTGGTGGGAGGGGTTCATACATCAATTTTTCAAGTGCTCAGTATGTCCACTCACAAGTGTTGCGTGTCGACCGTATGCTGTACTGTCAACAGTGATTATTTCTGGGTTGGGGAATTTAGGGTTATTTTTGTTTTAGTCTTACATTTCTGCTTGCTTAAAAATGTTTTAAGGAGAGTATGGCTTGCTTTGAAAATTAAATAAAAACAAAAATAAACATGCACGTACATGTATAAATCAACACAAAAGCATACTGCTGTCTCTTTGCTCATTAGGATTGTAAATGAGAATATTTTAGCCATGACTGAGACTCCCAACTTCCATTGTAACACCACATTGCACCTGCACAGGGAAGAGTACCATCAACAGTTTCAAGTTGTTACCTATAATGACCAATATGCCATCACCTGGTAAGTGAGCTTAGGTAATATATTTAGGCTCCATGCCACGCCCCTTAAATGCACATAAATCACAAAGATGCCTGGACCCCTGCAAGGGTGAATCCCCACCTCCAACAAAATCTATTCACATTCATTCGTTCATCATTTACTAGAGCCCCACACCTTCAAGTGAAGTCCATAGAGCAGAGAGTATTTCAGAAGCAGCATATTTCTGAGGAGATCAAAAGGAGAGCTTGTTCTTAGCTACTCTCAGTGAAAAATCTTCAGGCTCTGGCCTTATGCACACAGGCAGAGGGGTCTGCAGTCCTGGATGTATCCCACCAGAACTAGGTCTGCTGGCAACAGTGAAGAGCTCTGAATCAGAGGGTTGGAAGGAATCTAAGTAAGACATCTAGTCCATCACCCTGCCTCCAGGCAATTTTCCAGGCAGATGGGTATTTATCCTGTTCTTAAAGCTCTCCACTGATCTGAGGAAAAAAGACAAGGGTATTTATATCCATGATGTTTTCTTACCAAATGTGTAATATTTGCCACCTACACCATCTGCAGCAGTCCAGAATGTAGTAAGATTGAAAGTTAAACTCATTGATCTCGGGAAAGATAATGAAATAAAAATATTTTGCATTATGTAATATATTTTCCCTCAAAGCTTTTGATGAAGAATTTATAAAATGGCATCGGTAGTTTAGGGCACAGAATGAAGCCTTTGCTTGACAGTTGACAATCACTGAAATTTTCAGAATGCAGATAGGAAAAACTCAATTGTTGTTCTTAGTGTGATTCTGTACAAGTTAAGACCAAGGTTATAGGCTTACTCTCTGAGCAGGTCATTTAGCTGTGTTTTGTTCCATGGCTTTTAACCACGTCCTTTGTCACAAACACTTTAAGGGAATATGAATAAATTATCAAAATTTATGTTGTATTCAGATGAGGAGGGGCTCCTTTCTCTGTCCTTCCAGTTATGAGCACCATCATTCTTCTACATGAAGTAAACCTAATTGTTTGTATAGTGTTTGGATACAGAAATGAAGTTGGGAGATCTCCTGGCCAGAGTATATAAAGAACTGCCCAAATCTCAATGCGTTAATCCTCTTATCCACATACCCCATTTCTTCAGATTTTGGAACTTGAGTTGTTTGAAATTCAGCGGGTCACTTTCTCTGATGCTCCATGTATTAACCATGCTTAGCAACCTCTAGTGATTTTATTGCCACCCCCCAGGTTTGTTCCTCTGGTATCCTTTTTCTTGAACTGGCCTCAGCATAGCAATCCAAATATTCATGTATTTATCCTTGACATCTGCTGTTGGGGAGTGATGCCAACTCCATCCAGACGGGGTTCAGAGCTCCCAGAAACCATGGTAACCCTCAGTGGGCAGGATCATGGTCAGGTCAGCGAATGTGAGATTGATCTGTAAGAACCCCCACCCTAGGGAGGAGCCTACAGGCCAACCATAGATAACCCACCTCCAGCATCCAGCCCTTAGTTCCAGGTGTCATATAAGTGGCTGTGTCCTGAAATTTTCTCTGGGATCATTGCTAGAAGCATTGGAGGCAGGGAAGTATGTTTTTTTAGGAAAACTCTTGGTCAAAAGCTATTTTCTACTGGGAGTAAGTCTGGTATTGAGAGCTCACCTGCAAATGACTTTAGCCCAAGTCTTATTGAAGCAACCGTGATTTTAGACATGAGTCACTCAAAAGAGTGAGATTTATAGGATTTATTCTCCCTAATACAGAAACTTGGTGAAAATGGCACTTAGTTATCTTAGTATACATAAAAATGATCAAAGTTACGGCAAAACTTTTCTGCACATGAGTCATCTTTTGTTTCTAGTAAGCAAACAGGGAGTTAAGTAGAAGAGAATCAACTGCCCTAGCAGAGCAGGGAGAGAATCATCCAGTAGTTCTAGAGAGCAGAGTTCTAGCTGTGTCCTGCCACCTCCCACTGCATTAAAGCAGGCACAAAGTTACTTTTGTAAATAAGATATAGTTCTAGAACATTTCTAAGATAATTCAAGTCCACAAAGACCTGGCCATGTAGCAAACTGGGAGCTCTCAACGGGGAGGATGGAGTGAGCCAAGAGTGGAGAGGTAGAAGCTGGGCATTCTGTACAGTCCATGGAGAGAGTAAACCCAAGACCAGTCCAGGCCTGCATGAATATCTGAAATTTCTGATCAAAATGTGAGACAGGGCAGCACATTTTCTAGGGAAAAGTCATTCTCAGCATCTAGCAGTGCCTGAGCTGTTATTGGAAGGGGTCAATGGACAAAATACTAGATATAGTCCAGCTCCAGTCCTCTGGCAGGATCTGGGGAAAGGAGAAGGACTGAGTGGGAGATAAGCTGACCTCTATTCCCAGAGGGGAACAACAAAGGGAGCCAGGGTTGAGGAACCAGCCCAGGTCACAGTTAGATTAGAAAACAAAGCACACTTAAAGGTAGGTAAAGAGACTAAGACCTGCCCGAATCCTATAGCTGTCAGAGAACATCATCTACTGAATCTTTGCCACATGTGTACTGTGCTAGGCAATATTATCAGCATATCGCCTTTGTTTCTTACAAGAACTCTCAGAGGTTGCCATTGCTACCAAAACTTGCTCCATGGACACAGAGTTCTCTGGCTAACTATATAGCTTGGAAGATGTTACAGGCTATCACCACTCACCCAGCCTCATCACACTCTTAGAGAATCACCATGCACATTCAAAGCGCTGAGATGTCCTGTATTTAAAAAAAAAAAAAAAAAAATTAATTTGCTTTTTAACCCAGAATTCCCAATGAAATCCCTTCCCCAGCAAATGCCTATGTATTCGATCTTTCAGGAACATTTACAATCTTCTTTCTGACCTAGTGTTCTGAGGAATGGACTCCGAAAAAGATGGTGGTATTAAAAGCCATTAGTGAAATAGTGGTGCTTAAGTTTGGATGAGCGGTGCTTAAGTTTGGATTAGTAGGGAGTCTTATGTGGCTGAATGTCTAAATTTCTGGCATAATATAGATCATAGATGGGGGATATATTGGGTTTTATTAAAAAATTACAAAGTGAATAAGTGAATGGGAGAAAGTAGAAACAACGTCCTATAGTCCATCCTTTTAGAACAAATTTTCCTTTGGGTGGAGGGGACGATAAATTCCTTCCCCACTATGCCCTAATAGTGGCATAGTTCTGCCAGGATGAGCTTCCCATCATGCTTATGAACTCACAGAGTATTTGCTCTTGAAAGTGTCTTTTTCTGCCAGCTTCTTCCAAGCAGAGAGTATTCTTCTAACAGAGACCCGTGGATTTTCTACTACCTTTTCATCCTTAAGTCAGTAATGAGCCCTGGTGCCACTGCCTCTATGGAAGACTTAAGTCCTGGGCAGTTGGGTTGACACATTTGCTAGGGTGGGAGAGGAGGGAAGGTGGTCTCGTCAGAAATTCTGGATTAGAAGACAAATCAAACAAGCAAAAAACATTTTAATAAGAAGCTTCTCAGGGCCTTTAGGTGTGCTAATATGCACTGCGGGTTGCTACCAACATCTCAAGGAGGAGCGGACATACTCTGTAGCATTTTCCAAGCTGTAAACTTTCTCACAAAATTCCATGCCCACAGAGCATTTAGGGGGAGAGGCTGCACTGGCTTATTTAACTTTCCTTAAAGTGCTTAGCCAGAGCCGCCTCTGAGGGTTACTATAAAGAATGAGTGAGACAATGGGGGTGATATTCCCTAGCAGAGTCCTATGTAACAGAGCTTCACAAAAATAATGCTCCTTAGTAAACTGCAGGTATTGCAGGGACTTTATGATCCCCATTCTGTGAACAGGGAAACTGAGGTTCAGAGGAGTTGAGTAACTTGCCTTCAGTCAAGCAGCCAAGGCTGGACTTCCCGTGTGGCTCAGTGGTTAAGAATCCACCTGCCAATGCAGGGGACACAGGTTCCATCCCTGGTCTGGGAAGATCTCACATGCTGCAGAGCAACTAAGCCCGTGCGCCACAACTACTGAAGCCCACAAGCCACGACTACAGAAGCCTGCAAACCACGACTACTGAAGCTCACACACCTAGAGCCCGTGCTCCGCAACAAGAGAAGCCACCGCAATGAGAAGCCGGTGCACCGCAAGGAAGAGCAGCCCCCGCTTGCCGCAACTAGAGACAGCCCGCGCGCAGCAATGAAGACCCAACGCAGCCAAAAATTAATTAATTAATTAATTAATTAATTAATTATTTAATTTTAAAAAAACCCAGCCAAGGCTGTGCCTTCCACCTCCGAATCCCAAAAGCTTTCCCCTGGGCCCCTGTTTCTGGCCCCAGGCAGCTCCCATCCCATAACGACATCATTCCCTACCGTGTTGTCACCTCCACCCAGAAGGTAACTTTGCTTGAAGCACTCTGTGTAAACCAAGTGGAGCCTCACGTTTGTGAATTCAATTCTCTTGAGGGCTGGTGATCAGAAAACATGTGCTATCCAATTTTTCCCACACATGCCACTTCTTAGCTGGCCTATCACTGGGGGCCCGGTGCAGTGTGGTCGGTTTGAGGCCAATAATCATATCACCATTGTAATGAGTGGCAAATCCTATGTAATTTACACATTAAAAGGAGGCTGAGATGCATGGAAAAACCCAGCCCCCATTTGTCTAATGAAATTAAAGCTCTTAGCCAAATAGTGGTGCTGAAAAGAGATGTTTGGGAAGGGCTCTCCCGGGCTCTCTCTCGCCCTGCCTCAGAAGAAGAGGGTGAGTGTTCTTTATTCATGATCCCGCCTCTACCTAAATCACTCCCACAATGGGACCTCTAAACCAAGGGGCCCTGTTTGGGAGCACAACGCAGAGCTGAGGCCAGGCGGGGCTTACAAAGGCATTATGACTAGTTATTTTCAATGACAATTGAAGGGAAAAAGAAAGCAGCAAAGATGTTTTGTGACTTGGCAGGCAAAGCACTAAACCGCCCCAGCCTCCTCCCCCAAATGGCATAAAAGAAAGTTTGGAGCCATACCTGATAAAGCAATTATTTTAAGATATTTTTCATATTCAGTGGTAACTGGACATTATCATAAAATAAGTGTGAATGACACAGCACTTGGAGCAACCTCACTGAGCTTACGCTCTGGAGTGAAAGATTGGTCCCATGACAAGGCAAGAAGAGGTGGCTGACTCCTCCATTCGATGGCTGTCCAAATTCCCTATGGGCTCCCCATGACTTTGAAACCCTCCCTGAAGTCTGGGAACCAGCCATGTTGACGTGAGATAAAACAAAACAAGACAAATATAATTGGGACTCAGTCCGAAAGTCAAGAATCTACCACCATAAAGTCAGTTAGTCTGTGGGATGGTCTTGTTTGGTCTATGAATGGTAAATACATGGAAATACAGTAGAATATTTGGGTCTAAGAATATGAGTGAAGGCATCAAGGCAATAATCTATGTAGAGGAACAGCCAGAGTATATAAGAAAACAACTAATATCCTTCATCCCTCGCTTAACAACTTCTCAAACACAAATACGTGTGAAAAAAGAAAGAAGTGCTCACACACACATGTTCACACCCACAACACTGAACCAGAAAAAAGAAAAAAAAGTGTGCTGAGAAGCATCATTCTCCATTTTCTTTACCCTGCATAAAACTTTCACAATCTGGAAACTATCTGTTTCCAATCTCATCTCATACTACTCTCCCTCACTCACTATTTTCTAGCCAAATCTTCCTTTCTCTTCCTCAATCACATCAAATACACTTCTGTTTCAAGACATTCTCTGCCTGTGATATTCCCCCCCAAGATCCTCATACAGCTAGCTCTTTCTCAGCCAAGGAGATTTTTGTGGGTTCTAAGCATATCAGATCAAATGTATTAAAATATACTCACATTAAATGGAATTTATAGAAAATGAGAACAGTTGAGTTATAGTTGATTAGTTACAATAGACATTTTGTATGCATTTAAATAAGTAATGTTGATTTCAGTTTTGCAGTACTCTTTTCATAAATTAATGCCAATAACATTCTTGAGGTCTAAAATGCTTTCATGAGCCCTTGGAAAACTCCTAACCACAGGCATGATGCCTACAGTAACTAATAAGAAGAAATAGTTCTGCTCTCACCTTTCAGGTTAAACCCAAATATCATCACTTACTCAGTGAAGATACTTGTTTTCTAACTACCCTTTCTGAAATAACCACCCACTCCATGTTCAGTGTCTCTCTACCATGCATTGTACTTTTTATCATCTGAAGGTATCCTGTGTTTAGTGTTTACCATCTCCTCCCTACTCCTTGAATATAAACTTAATGACATCAGAGATACAACTGACTGTTCACCATTGCATTGCTCAGTGCCTAGAATAGTGCCTGGCACATAGTAGGTATTCAAGAAACGTCTATTGAATGAATAAATGACTATATGACTGAATGAATTCACATATCCTCAGTTAATTCTATAATAATACTGATTTAATATGATAATTCTGATTTACATTTGCATTTGTATAGGGCTTATAACTAAACTGTGGAGATTTCCACAGTACAATTCAAGATGCCACTTTCAAAAGTATCTGGTGTTATAGGGCAGGAGGTGGGGCAGTGGCTCAGTTTTAAGTTTTGAATACAAACAAAAGAAATTCTTCCATCAAGAGAGCTTTAAAATCCCATTTTGTACCTGGATGGAATTTTAGTTTTCACGGAGAGGAGAAAGCCAGCAAAGAGAACACGACCCAGCTCTCAGGGTAGGTAGGCAGAAAACACAGACAGAACTTAAATTTGCAGAGACTATTAGAAGGAAGCAAAACTTCCCGTTAAAATAGATGTTTAAAATCTTGGCAAATAAAGTCTGTAGTTTCAGTAAGTGCATGAACAAAATCTAAGCTTAGCAACAAAAGCTTTTAAGTAAATATTGGACATCTTGGTGCAGACTATGGGGTAGAGAATATGGAACTCACTCACGAAGCTCCAGATCAGAACAGCGTATAACAGTATCATCAGGCCCTGAGGAAGAAAAATGGAAGACAGATATCATTGCCTACAGCGGTGGTAATTTACATATAACTCCCATTACAGAGAGTGAGTTTTCATCATCTTCAACAAACCACCTTGTTTTTATAAAATCTTTAGTTAAACAACATTTCCTGGTGCTGTGAGAGTCTTATACCAGGGCCAAATGGATCTTATGAAATTATTTGATTTATAATTTTGGAATCTAAGAGTAGACAAAGCCGACCAGTGCATAATTCTTACTGAAATAGTTTGTGTGTTGTGTGTTAACTATCTTATTTGATTTTCTCAGTAACTTCATTATGTAGGTAAGAAATATATTGTCCCTGTGTTGTGGTGAAGAAACAGATGCTCAGAGAGGTTAAATGCCTGTGTTGGTTAGGATAGGTTAGGTTATGCTACAGTAGCAAACAATTACAAAAGAACCAAACACAATTTGTGTGTCCATCACACAAAGTCACCCACAGGTTGGGTACCTCTCCATAGCAGCTTTTCTCTTTACAAAGGCTCTAGTTAGTTTCCAGGTAGTTTCCATTTTGTGGCTGTACCACCTCAACATGAGGTCGTCTTACAGGTTGGGAAGGAGAGAACTGGAGAATTACATAGGAGTGTTTCATTGACTTCACCCAGAAGTAACACATACAATTTCTACGTATAATTAATTGGCCTGAACTAGTCATACAATCCTATTTAAATGCAAAGTTGCTGGGACGTATAGCTTTTCATGTTCCCAAGAAAGAGGAATTTGAAATGGAATTTGTCTCTGTCATAATGCCTAAGATCAAACAGTGAATAAAGTGAAAGCGCTAAGATTTGGCCCAGATCTGATACCAAGCCCAGTACCTGTTCCATGACTCTACCTAAACTAGAAGGTAAGGATTATGTTTTTTTCTGTTTGTATTTCCAAGACCCAGCATATATCTGACATATGGAGATGCTCAAAATAGTTCTTATAATAGAAGGAAGGAAGAAAGAAAGAAAGAAAGGGAGGGAAGGAAGGAAGAAGGGAAGGAGGGAGAGGAGGAGGGAGGAAGTACAGAAGATCTTTATTGCTTCTTAACTTCATAATTGATTGATTCTTTGTTGAATGGTAAAGGACAGATGTGATATAGCCATTAATTCCTATCCTTACAACGTCTTTTGGCAGCATTAAAATGAAAAAGTCAAAGTGTAGCGACCAGTAAAGCCATTTTCAAGATTTTTGCCCCACGCACCTTGCAAATATCCTCATCTATGAAAGAAAGTGTGGAGAGGGGGACATTAAAAAAGAAAGAAAAGATTAAGAAGAGAAAAAAAATTACATGACTCATTTGGAGGACATAGAGGCAAAAAGGAATCTATTTGAAATGTAAATTGGTGTGTATAATATGCCTTGAGTTCTTTGGCAGAGAGGTGACATGTAAAGTAAATGCTCCAGCAAAATTATTTAATAATAAGAGTACTGTATTTCTTCCTTGCTGTATAATTTACAGTACAATCAAAAGACTGCTTTTACACAGCCCTTACAGGAAAAGCAAGACATGGGCAAGCAGAAATAAATTAAGTATCTGCCATTGATTGTCATGGATAGCACCAGCTTATTGAGCTAATACTTTATTAGTGTGCTATAGCTTGGATGATGATGGGTTTTTTTATTGTTTTTGTGGTAACACTTTATTTTAAGTATCTTATCATTACGAATTCATTTAGTATTGATTGCAATAGCACTGATCATAAAGAATTAATTTGACATTACCATGAATGTCATATGCACTTATTTAAGAGTTCGGCTGTAATTCAAAGTTAATTAATATGGTAAAGTACTATTGCTTTTGTAATTTTGCAGTCTTCTTTTAATGTATATAAGGTTTGTTTTTTTTTTTTCATCATGTAGAACCTAGCAGAAAATCTACCTAAGGTATTCTTCTTCAGAGGGCAATTTTATTTAGTGATAAATGGGAAATCTGCCTCAAAAAAAAATTCTGTGTGTCTTAAAACATTTGAGATTCCAGCCCCAGAATCCAGGGTTATCGAAAGACTGAAGCCGTTGAGTCCTAGAAAAACAATCACGTCAGCTTGGTGTTCCTACTTGCTTGGCAAGGCTGGGGTGAGCCGCGTAATTGAGAGTTTACCTCTCCTCAATTTCTTGTCTCTCACCAAGGATGATTTGTCCCTGTCAGAGTGAAGGGCCCCCAGCAAAGGAAATCCATTTACTCATAATGATACTGAATTACCAGAAGGTACAATTCACAACACACCTCTAGCAAGTAGAAATTGTTGAACGTAGGTATTAGTGGGAATCCAAGGAGGTTCAGGGTCTAAATTAAATGTCACGTGTGTGGAATGCCCGTCTGTGACCTTCAGTTAAAATCCACTCCACTGTCTTCTTCTGCTGCTGTTCTGAACACAGGTTATGGTGGCATGTGTAGACCTATTGGGGTGTCATGTGCCGGTGGACTAGTCATATCTGGACTAGAGTGGCATTCAAGGACTACTGTTAAAAGACGCAAAAGTCTTAAAATAATCTCCTTTCTCCATCCCCTCAATGTTGAGTAAATCTTTGAGGTTTCTCAGCATTCCTATTAAAATGTAAATATCATTTAGATCCAATAGAATAATCCATTTGTCCATTGGGGATTCCTCATTAGGTAATCCAACATATAGAATCACTCCAACTAAATGAAATATTGGAGTTTTAATGGAGACTTGGGCTCTGAGGACCAATCTGGAGCAAGGAGACTGTCCAGCAGGCAGACCCACGTGGAATGCACTACGATAGGCCCTAGCACCCCAAGGACCATAGAAGTTGCTGAGAAGAGGCAGAGGGACACATATAACTGAAATGGAATCTTAAAGACAAATTTTAGCTAAGGATGGTATACGATCAATCAAAGAAGCAGGCCAGAGACCAGCTTGGGTGGCTTAGCCCAGGTAGAGTCAGCAGAGAGCAGCTGGGTGCTAGGAAACTCACAGAGCCCTGGCCACAGCTGGGTGGTCCCTGCTCTCAGTGGAGATACCAACCAAAAGTGAAATTAAAGTAGAAGGTTGGCAGCAAAAATTGATCTGGAGCAGGGTATAGGCCTATGTCCCTAATGAGTTAGTTAGCATCTAGACAGGCAGGAAGGGCCCTGGTCAGAGCCCACAGGCAAGGCAGCAGATACGGGCAAAGCAGGACCATCTGAAACTCTCAGTAGAGTTGCTTGTGGTATCCCTCAAACAAGGAAACCTGTAACAAAGTGAGCTGAGGACGCCAGATATAAAGTGACTGGTCCCAGAGTGATCAGGGATTTCTGAGATATTACTACAATTTTTTTTCTTAGGATTCCTAAATCCGCTTTACGAAAAGCACCTTTAGTGCTATGAAAAATTAGTTTCCTCTTGTCAAATATATAGCACCTGTAGCTTTCAAAGGGACCCTTCGAGGAAACCCAGACTGAGAGGCAAAGCCAGTTTCAGACAGTCCCCCCAGCGGCCATCCCACACTGCACAAGCTCACCATTCTAACTTCCACTGTGCTTTCTCTTGGGAAAATCGTAAGAATAGAAAGAAGCCACACCTTTTACTGGCCAAATCCTTTCTTACAGCCTTGCAGAAATGTAATTGTCACCCTGGTCTTAGGTAGTAAATATCCAAAGTGTTTTAGTTAGTACTAAAGATGGTTCTACTCCTTTCGTCTGATACCAAAAAGTATACAAAAATCTCTCTTATCGCTCTAATTACTGATATTTTCTTTGTGTCCGTTAATAACACATTGCAGTCAAATAACACAGCTCCAGAACGGAAAATTCTGAAGTCCAGAATTCGCCCGTCCCACTAGATTAGTGAGAGGTTTCAGAAAAAGGGAAGGCTGAAGCGACCTGAAGTAAATTGGTTCTTAATACCTTAAATTAGCATGTTCTTTGATTATAGGTGTTTTAGGGTGTCTTCAGTGGCAGTGAAGCTCCCCAGGCACATAAACACAAAGTTCAGGGCTTCCCTGGTAGCGCAGTGGTTAAGAATCTGCCTGCCAGTGCAGGGGACATGGGTTCGAGCCCTGGTCCGGGAAGATCCCACATGCCGCGGAGCAACTAAGCCGGTGCGCCACAACTACTGAGCCTGTGCTTTAGAGCCCACGAGCCACAGCTACTGAGCCCACGTGCCACAACTACTGAAGCCCATGCGCCTAGAGCCCGTGCTCTGCAACAAGAGAAGCCACCGCAATGAGAAGCCCACGCACTGCAAGGAAGAGTAGCCCCCGCTCGCAACTAGAGAAAGGCCGCGCACAGCAACGAAGATCCAATGCAGCCAAAAAAAAAAAACCCACAAAGTTCAGCACCTCAAAGCGCCTATGCCAGCGTAAGCATTCACCCTTAAAAATTAGCAGAGGATGCCAGGGAGGTAAGAGGGTGTTCTTTATTTGTGCTATGGGAAGCAATAATGGAGATTTACAGCTCTTCAATAGAGCATAGGATTTTCCAGAATGCTGACTAATGGAACCACTCAGAGGTTTATTGATGTAGTGCTGTATTGAAAACACAGGTTTATTAATAAAAAGCTTCGTGAGCATCTAAGAGGCAAAAGGAGGTAGCAAATGACACGACGGCACGAAAAACAGAAAGACCGTGTGAAAAAAGCATCTGGCTTGAGAAATGTGACCAGGAGATTAACTGCAGGGATCAATTTAGAAACTTAAGCATTCGGGGAAAACGTTCCACTGGAATCCATGAGGACGGGAGCCTTTTCCTTCTGTTTGCAGGTTTTAATAGCCACAAATGTCTCCTAGTATTTCCCTCTCTTAGGAAGACAATATCAGAGCGCTGGCATCGATTTCTTAAAATCATACTGGCAAAAGATAAACAAAGCTCAAGATATAGAAATATATTTTACACTGAAAAAAAAAGGAGAAAAAAACACACTGAAACCAAATCCGCATATTTCTTGGCTCCCAGTAGCAGGCTGACTAGTTACCCAAAATGAGCTTACTGCAAAATCACTCTGTTCTCACCACAGGCACAATTTACCAACTGGGTGCAGCAGACACCGGGTTGGCTCCTGAACTTCTCTCCTCCAATTAAGCTGCACAACCTGTTACCATTTTGCCAGTGGACTCTATTTACTTAGGTTCTGCATAACTTGCCAAGTGCTCACTCTGTGGAATTCCCAACAAAGAGAAAGGAACAATTGGGGGAAATTTTTGTTAACATCCTTTCTTTTAACTTTCCGTAGCAGAGGGGAATGCATCAAAGTGGAGCAGATGTGCTGAGACCAAATGCTCTCTTCCTCATGATTACAGTTGGTTATACCTGTGGATAGGCAAGCTAATTCCGTGGCAAATGTGCCAGAGAGGGTAGTACTGACGTACAATGTGCGGTCCTGGAGGCTTTGTTCCCGTGTAATAGGGTGCTTCGCTTCACAAGACCTGGCACGCTGAGAAGACGACTGAAGCAAAACAGCAGTTGGAATCGTGGGCTCTCTGCACGGCTTAGAGAGTACCCTAGTCCTCAGCAATGTTGACATAAATATCCCGGAATTTCTTATTTGGAGTTGGAAAGTAATGATTCTTCCTACTTGATGTGCTCAGCGACTCTGCACCCTATTGTTTTCCACCATTTGAAAATGCCCGAGGATGTCATTATAACTACATGTATCAATATTAAACCTTTACAAAGAGTTGACTAACTGAGCTGTTATTATCTTTGTTTCTGAAAATAGGGTACCTTTTAACATCATTTATCAGTAACTAGGTGTAGTCGATTGCACTCTGGTATTGATCCCAATATCTATACCCGTCACAGACTACCTTTCTTCAAGGTCATTGTAAGGTTGGGCTATGATCAATACGAATTGACTGTCTGCAAATAAATTTATGTGGCTGACATAATTGCAAGTCATACCTTTTTCAAATTAAGGTGGACCATTTTATGAAGCATATGTGTTTGAAACATTAATGGTAACACCATCCGACTCTGCATAATGAACCAGTCTTGCCATAATTTACAAGTCCTCTTTGTATAACTGAAAGCTGCGTAAGCGCTCCGAGAACCATTTCTAAATAACACCTGCAGAGTTTCAAGCCTCGGGTTTAGTGTGGATGCTAATTATGTTTTCTAAGCAATGGTATTTCCTATGCAGCCCCTATGTGCATTTTGATTTCCCATTTTCAAGTCTCATTTCTATCAATGCTATTTCAAAGTTCGGTGGGATATTTAGTCATCCTAATCAGAGGACCACGTATGATATTGATAAAATCAACTTTCTTAAGTAGAAACAGCATTACCAAAAGGCAGAGTGGATTCCAATGCCATCTCCCCACCATGGGCCCCTCATACTTCGGGGAGATGCACTTGTGATCAGCGTGCTAGCCACTGGATGTCACTGACGCTTACATAAATGGAGCTTAAGGGGCATTTATCTGACTGTAAAAATCATGACTTCAGTAGAAAGCAGTTTAGCTAGAAACATTTCACTCAGGCAATTTCTAATTTCAGAAAAATAGGCTCATAAAGCTCACAAAGGCGATACCCAACTTCAAGCGTGATTAGTTTCAGTTGTTTGTTTCAGCTTTAACTGGGATATGAATAAACAGCAAGTTTTGGGGGTGCATTCCATTTTTGACAGCAGCTGCCATTCTGCTTTTAAAGGAACACTACCCAATAGGGTTTGTGACATCCTAAAATACTTATTAGCAGGTCCAAATCATAAAATAATGACTTAGGAAGTCTTTTTAATTTTACAATAATTGGGTTTGTTTGTTTAACACAATGTCTTACATTTAACCGTTTTCATGAGAACATATTCTTATTTTAAAAATTAAAGTTTTTGTGAAGCACTGAAAATGGACTTCTTTTGGTATAAATGATTTGGATTCAGATTTTAAACAGGAAGTAGGACTTTGTAAAGCATAATTAATGATGACAAGGGTCAGAAATACATCATTGAATGTATTGTAAATACATCATTGAATGAATGTAAAATGGCTTCCACCATAAAATTTATTCTCAAATCAGATTATGGCAGGGGAATGTAATTTTTCTTGACTATTTCGTGACTTCTCTTTCTAGGACATATCAGGGAGACCAATCAGATCTATCAGTAGACTGTCTGCAGTGTAAATATGAAAAGATGCAATAGATTGGAAAGTTCTAACAAAAAGAGGATTTATCTTTTGTCTTGAATATAGACACAAAGCAAATGTAGTATGTGAGTGGCTTGGAGAAAAGGCACGATATAAGAGCAAAGAATTATGACAGATGACATCGCAACATACATGCTGCCATTCCAGAGCCTGAGCCATTTGAGAAGCTATTTTGAATTAATAACGCATGCCTTTGTGATTACATTTGCTTAGCAGAAACATTTTAAGAAATAACAGCCTGCAAGAGGAAGCTGAAACAATAGTTCTCTGTCTTTATATAATTACCATTTTTCTTTAGAAGAGAAAAGGCTCAAAATCCATAGTAACTAAAGTCTAAGAAGTTCTTATTTTTAAGTGACTATATATTTGCATATGCAGCAAAATAAATTTAATATCCCCTTCCCTCCAACATAATATCATAGTACTGGAAATATAAATTCATGGGGACTGGATCACAGACGGGTAGCTCACATTGCTAGAGCTGAAGTGGGGGTGGGGAAAGGCAAAATAACTAAAATTCAACCAACTTTTTGTACAAGCAACGGAGTGAAGGCTAAAGCGGCAATACATTGTACAATCTCACCCCATCAGCATTCCCACTCCCCACCAAAAAAATCTTGAAAAATACATGAAAATATATTTACGTGCAGTTGGGCAATATTGCTAAGTTGATTAAAAGCAAAACTCTCTATCTATTGGATCCCAAGCAAATATGTCACAAATTGCTCAAAGTTCAGGTAGCCGGTAACACCTGCAATCACATCTTTAGGCAATTTGGTGCTTGGCAAAAGGCAGGAAGATAACACTGTAAGGAGGTCCCTCACTCTCTCTTAAACTATGTTTCCACCTTAAATAAATTAAAGCATGCAGCAGCAGTAGGTAAGGTGGTCAATGCAATTAAATTCAAAACCTGAATGTATTGAACTTTCTGCAATTATACATGGGTCATCTCTGGACAATATGTTGGCCATCTGGTAGCATCTGTGCCGTTCCCTCTAATAGAGTTCCTGCTGTGGCTCGAGGCCATGGCAGGCAGTGCTAAGCAGGTCACATGTTGTGTCTTTCAGCCATATTTAGGTCACAATTTGGGATGGGAGGAGGCAGGAATTATCTTTTTGCACAAAGGCAATAAAAGTGAGTAATCCCTTATAGGTATCTTGTGTTTTGTTTAATAAATAGGGGTCAATTTTCAGTTTTGTTCCATGCTTCATCCTAAGTTGTACCAAAAATAAGACAAAATATTATATGCTGACGGCTAAACATTCGTAAGTTTCTTTTTCTCTCTCTCACACACACAGACACACACAAAATGGGTCTTTTTAAGTGATGGTATATCTGTTTTTTGTTTTATTTGGGGTTTTCTTGACTAAAAGGAGAGAAGGAAGGGCGAATTCAAAATCTGCTAATTAGTCTTAGATAATGGATAGAATGCAGAATACTCCAGAATGCTGAGTATATTCTAGAAAAGTTTTTGAGGGGAGAGAAGTGATAAAAATATGTATATGCCTATCTTTCAAATAGCAGGAGTTGTAAATTAGGCACACATATATTTAACTTTCCTCTAGACAGCTATTGAAAGCTTACATTCTATTAGTTGACTCACAAAATGTTAAAATTGACACAGACATTGTTTCAAGGTGTACAAAAATCTCAGCAACCAAGAGAAACAGGATGCTTTTTTCCAAAGTAAAATCATTCTAGATATGAGACTATGAAATAACAAATCTTATTAAAGGTGATATTTAATATTAGTATAAAGTTTCCACCTGGCATGTTTACTGATTGCCCCCCAAAACACAACTACAACATGCACATTTTGAAAGTGTGAACCTTACGTGTATTATCCAAGTTCACTTGATATAGATTTTAAAATGCAATATGGACAAGAGTCAAGTCCGGCATAAGCAATTCCAGTTTGACATCAATTAGTGAGTAGCTTTTACTCTTATAGACATATTTATAATGGAGAGGAGTGCATTTAGACTTTAAGGTCCTGCCAACTAATCAATTTGATGAACTAATTGATAATAAATGTTAATTGACAACTAACAGCAGTCAATTAATTGCATTTCAAATGCAGCTCCAGGAAGCTGAGTTGAACATTATTCTACCTCAAGCTACTCAAATAATAGCTCAGCAATGACTTTGCAACAGGCTATAAAGGTCAAAATGGGCTAGCCTTTTCCTTATTAGGAGATCGGGGATCCCAGGGCATTGGTCTACAAAGACAGCAGTAGCTCGTGCCCAAATCTCCCCTCTCAACCCTGGTGCTGAGTCTTTTTCTCTGAGACAGTTTGTTGGCTTCATAAAAGTCTCCTGTGGCATTCCCTTTGGGTTGCAATGTGGAAAGCCAGTATGCAACTCCAAAGAAGTAGTTGATTCTGCCAGTTATATAATCTGTCTCTGTGACAGAGCCACTTAACCAAATGCTAAACTTAGATATGAGGATGGTTCTGTTTAGTTACGTGTCTTTGTAGCAGGAAAAGACGTGTCCCCATTTTCTGGGGTCCTACAATTAAAGAGAGAGAACAAGTGAGTTGGCCAATTAGTGAATCTGGTGCAATTCAGTCCTTAAAAAAAAAGGCTGTAAAATTGAAATGTTCTTCATTTTAGTCAATTGATACATACTAAAAAGCCCACAGGGTAAACTGAAAGCTATGCCTGTGTTCTCAAAATGAAACTTACTTGTGTGTGTAATAAAGGTCTCACTGGCCTTTTGCACGCCAGGGTTTTTGTACTTCTCTTTACCTAGAATGTTCTTTCCAGTATGGTCTGGTGGATCACGCTTTTACTATATTTAGACCTCTGCCCACATGTCAGCTCCTTGGGCAGGTTCACCCTGGCCATTCTACCCCAAACCTACACACACTCTTTTCTTCACTTTCTGTTCTCTTATTTGCTGTATTTTTCTTCACAGCTCCTATCTCTTCCTGGCATTACATATTCTCTTATTTATTTATCACTAACCTCCTTCACTTAAATGTAAACTCCACGAGGGTGGAACTTGGAACTACTCATTGTGTATCCCTGGTGCCAAAATGGTGCTCAAGTGGGTCCTCAGTAATGTTTATTGAATGAGTGAAGCCATTCTGGAAATCATCCCTCCTAGTGAACTTCTGTGATCGCATCACCTCTGGCTCAAGGCAAATGTCTAAGAAGGCCAATATGGTGGAATGGAAAGGAAACTGGACTGGGGGAGAAGAGAACCAACTCCATCCTCGGCTGCACAAGCCATGTCACTCTGAGAAAATAACCCCACCTTATTGGAACTCAGTTTCCTCATTACAAAATGAGGGGCTTTGACAAGATGACTTTTAAAACTTCCTTCTCACTCTAAGATTTCTCTGATTTTGTTATTTAACTTGTCCTATTTGAAAGAAAACAATTCTCCATTGTTCTTTTCTGGCTATGTTCTCTTTTGGAAAAAAAAAATACAATAGAATCATGTGTGTTTCATAAAAACTGTTACCTCAGAAGGCTTTATGGAGTTAGAAAATGTCACTATAAAGTTAAATAAATGGCAGCCAAGGGAGAAATGAGCAGGGAAGACAGGGAGAGGCTAGAGATTTTTAAATGAAATTTCAAGTGAGACATGAGATTTGAAGAGACAGCTGGAGCAAACAAGGCCCTCCGACAGGGATGAGGAAAACTGGGGGTCAAAGGACTGTTGGGGGAAAAATAGAAAGGTAAGATGGACAAAAATTGGGGAACTTTTAAAAAATTTTGGACTTCAAGCAATACAATGTAATGGAGTGGTCTGAAAGACGGCGAAACGATCCCCTGAGGACGTGTGGAGGTGAGCTACGGTGGTGATGTGAGTGTATGAGTGATAAGCCCACACTTCCAGACAACTGTGAGCTCCTCAGGCACGTCCGAGAATAAATAAATAAATGTAGCTGGAATCAAAGCTTCTCGCTACGACGACACGGATTTGTATGTCCTGGTTGCTCTTTCTTGGATCAGATCCAAGCCAAACCGCTAAACCCCTAATTTAATGCTAACCAGAAAAACTCACATTTTCCCCCAAAAAAGGCTAATCAAAATGCTCAAACTTCCCTTGCTTAGAAGGCAGTTGGTTGAGTTCTTTCCTAGGGTTTTTTGTTTTTTGTTTTTTTATCGGTTATCCTCTACCTGCTTTGGTCTGTTGTTTTTTTTAAAGAAAAAAATTATGAGAGAATCTGGTATAGTGACCTAAAGTCACTCTTTCATCTTCCTTTTCAATGTTGAAATGATACGCAGATACCCTGGAGTAAGGTGGGAAATCCTATTCCACACGGGATAGAGTCATAAACTCTTATGGAATGTCATTGTCACGGGAGAATTCAGATATTATTTCAATAAACTCCTTCGAGCAACATAATCTATGAGTTTATTAAAAGACCCTCAGGTTTATCTGGTGGACTATAAATAATCTATATGCTCTTTCAAACAAAAAATTCAACTGGCAGAGCAAAGGCATTAAGCTTTCCCCTCAAGTTACATTAGGAGTGGATCTGTTTGCTGCCAATGCAGCCTCCTGATACGTTACAGAGGCTGGATCAGTTCCTAATGTAGCTCGGTGAGAACAACAACTGCCTCTGGATTTCCCACAGCATCTGAACGAGTGGCAGGTGAACCAGGGTTCAGAAGCACACAAATAAGCTGAGGCTATTTCTTTCCGCCTTGTCAAAGGGAGCAAGTGAATTTTATTTGCTTTGTGTCCCTCCACAGAACTCTTCCTTACCCTCTCAAATTCCCCTTGCTACTCAACATCTTGGGTTTTCTTCCAGCCGATACTACATCTCCACACCCCCTGTACCCTCTCCGTTGCTACCTCCTTCCTTCTCTCATTCTCTGTGTCCTCCCTCTCTGTTTCCTCAGTTGCCCATACCTTTAAATTCTAGCAAATGGAATAATGACAAGTAGAACCTGCTAATCTCCTTTTCCACTAAAATGCAATCTTTTTAATCCTCTTGGGGCGTATTTTATGTATTCCAAGACACATAACATGCTTCCCCAAAATCTGAGATCTCGTTCCAAAACCAGTCCAGATTCAGAGAAGATGTTACCTCGAAAATGTTCCCTGAGGGGATAAGTTTTTTGAAAACAGGAATCTGACTTCTTTGTCTTTGCAATTCACACCTAGCTAAGACCATGTTTTACATTAACACAGAGTGAAGCAAATAAATGAATAAACTGGGTGTTTCGGTGTAATTTGAGTGTAATGACAATATGAAAACATTAATTTGGAGGTAGCATCAGAATATAAATCAATTAATAAAAACTAAAAAAATGCATTAAAAAAGTAAATTGTAAGCAATAAAGAGAATACTTGGGGCTAGAAGGCAAGAAGTCTTTGGCGGTGAGGGATGACATATGACAAAAACTGACCCAAGTCAGCTCTGTTAGAAAAGTGGATAATATAGCAGAGAAGGCAATAGTCAAAGCAGATATCCAGAGTATTAAATAAAAGGACATGGAGAATTCAAACAGAGGGCATTATAAAAATATAAACTTTGAAAATAATTTAATTGCAAAACAAAAGAAAGATTTAGACCTACTTTTTCCCAAAGTAGTTTGTCATTTTCTAATTAGGACCCCATGTTGTTGGTGCTAATATACCTTAATTCGTTAGTAGTCAGTGGGCCTGATTTTAAAATAACTCTTCCCGAAACATTGTAAATCAACTATACTTCAATAAAAAAGAAATAAAATAAAATAATTTTTTATTTCTCAAAAGTTAAAATAACTCTTCCCAATAGCATTAGAATAGAATTCTTGGGGCACAATAGACTATTCTAAAGAAGAAAGCTAACTAAAAGTCTTCTTCTGAAAAATCAAAGGATTAAATGTTGGTGAATATAAATTCACCAGAATTGATAGATACCAGTATCAACATGGGTTAAGCTCCATTGTCTTCTGGCTTTGCTATTATTACTTATCCCAAATACAGTTTATAGAAGTTCTTGCTCCCGTTGTCAAACTATTATTTTCCCACATTGTTTGATTTAATTAAATACAATGCCCTATCTTTCATCAATATTTCTTATAAACCTATTAAGTATATCAGCAGACCAATACTTGTTAGAGAAAATCTCAAATATCGATCTGTTTTTAAGGAATTAACTTATTGGACCAATTTTTAGATGAGATTGATCTGGACCTACCAAACGATGAGAAAAGGGGGCACTCCAAAATAATCCTTTAAAAAGTATTTGCATAGTCTCAAAATATTACTGACTACAATGGAAAAAATAGTAAGTTTGCAATGGAGAAAAGCATCCATCAAATCCACATTGAGGAACATTCTGCAAAATACCTGACCAATACTACTTAAAACTGTCAAGGTCATCAGAAACAAGGAAAAATCTGAAAAACTGTAACAGCCAAGAGGAACATAAGAAGACATGACAACTGGGCTTCCCTGGTGGCGCAGTGGTTGAGAATCTGCCTGCCAATGCAGGGGACACGGGTTCGAGCCCTGGTCTGGGAGGATCCCACATGCCGTGGAGCGACTAAGCCCGTGAGCCACAATTGCTGAGCCTGCGCGTCTGGAGCCTGTGCTCCGCAACGGGAGAGGCCACGATAGTGAGAGGCCCGCGCACCGCGATGAAGAGTGGTCCCCACTTGCTGCAACTAGAGAAAGCCCTCACACAGAAACGAAGACCCAACACAGCCATAAATAAATAAATAAAAATTAAAAAAAAAAAAAAAAGAAGACATGACAACTAAAAATAATGTGCTATCCTGGATGGGTTCCAGAGAAACAGGACATTAGGAAAAAGCTGAGGAAATCTGAATAAACTATGGACAGTAATTAACAATAATGTATCAATATTGTTTCATTAACTAAAATAAATATGCCATGTTAGTGTAAGGTGTTAATAACAGGGAAACCTGGGTGTGACGTATATGGGAAATTTCTGTGTTATCTTTGCAGTTTTTATGTAATCTAAAACTATTCTTTGAAAAAGTTTACTTTAAAAATTCAATGTAGGACTTCCTTGGCGGTCCAGTGGTTAAGACTCCCCACTTCCAGTGCAGGGGGCTCAGGCTCGATCCCTGGTCAGGGGACTAGGTTTCCACATGCCGTGCAGCCAATAAATAAACAAACAAACAAACAAATAAATAAATAAATAAATTCAACATAAATAAAATATTTTAAATAATCAATTTTTATAGAACTATTTTAAAACTATATAAGATTTCTCTGCTTTCTTAAACAGCAGTTGCAAGCATGATTTGATCTTTTCTTTAAAATTAGAGTACATTATGAACATCAGTTTGTATCCCTTGTGATAATACAATTATTATTTCTTCCTCTCTGACAGTCTGAAACCAGTGTGCATTTCTACTGCATGTGCCTACTTTTAGCAAAGTCTCCCTGTTAATATATCTAGAGCATTTAGAATGTGTCCCTGGAACGTAGAACGTTTACAGTAACATTAATATTGCATGAAGATAACCGTCACTCACTCTAAGCAGATCATAAGCTTTGGATTTTTCTAGTAACAATGATTAATGAGTTGTAACCCATTCATATTTGTTCACCTGGGTACTGTTGTGACCAACCAAATATGGATATTATTAAGTGGTCCGTCAGTGTAAAGAATGAAGTCTTTGCAAATGGAAGAGTGAAACGAGATGATTCAGCAGGGAATTACACCTCTGTTTTAGGTCTCATTGGCTCCATCAAACAAGCCTGGGGGCTCATACGTATCTCTCCCCCGCACCGCCAAATACACACACCTTCTGTCTCTCTAAACTCTTGACTTGCCCCCAACTCCCAGATCAAAAATAGACCAAGGATACCACAGAAAACGGACACCAAGATGCAAAGTACTCAAGTGAGCTGGCAGATTGTTTGGGAAGGTGACTTCCTAAAGCATCCTTCTAGCTTTCAGATGCTTCATGACCAAAAACACTTGAGTGGGCAGCATGGAGGAAACCGTGGGTGACTTGTTCTGGTCACTCTCAGGCAATGTTGTATTGGAAAAATCCTTGCCAGGCACTTGCAGCAACTTCTGCCTGGCTCGACTCCTGCCAATCAGAAATGAGGCAGGCATCCCCTTTTGGCAAGTGGCCAGAGGAGGCTGCTTGTTAGGCGAAGACCCTCCAGGAAGAGAGGGAAACCCACAAACAGAGATCTTCTTTACTTTCCATCTTCCTTCAGACCTGCAAGTGGAGCCCTTGTGGTGTTTCTCCTTTTTTGTCTCATCCTGTCACTCTCTAGTCTTTGAACAATAGAGGCAACAATGGTCTTGTCTAAATGATTTCACAGGCTATTATTCAGACACTCAACTTTTAACATTTCAATTTTGTCATTCTGTTTCCACACAAAAGGTGCACTTCTACAGTATAATGTTCTCAGAATTATGTCAATGAGCAGTAATGGCTTTTAGCATTAAGTTGATCATTAACAACTACATTATCTGAGGCATAATCAGTACTTCAGCCTTTTGTGTGATTATGACGCTACAGAATTTGAACCTAATAGGAGGATGCACTCATAACAACATAGAAAAATATTTACACGGTAATAAAAGGTTAGTGAAAAGCAAACGGTCTGAAACAGTATAATGAATAAAAATACCAGCATAGTTTATTTACAAAAGGTGAGTTTCTATAGGAGAAAAATAGGTAAGCAATATCACAACAGTAACATTTCTTTGTTCATAAAGCTTTTTAATTCTGTATCTAAACATTCTGTGTAGGGATCATTTCAGTGGAGTTTTATAAGGAGGGCATAATCCAATAAGTATGTATTTTTAAAACAGTTGAATAAAGTAGAAAGAGGATTCTATGCTTTAAGTATTACTGTATTTACACAAATTTTCAAGCTATTTGCCAAAGAAGGTTGATTGATGATCTTGGGTATTGTTTTTAAAGTTGTTTTACTCTTCCCCCTCCCATTCCTTGGGTGAGAAAGCATTCAGGTAAGAATTATGTACATTTAGCTACAATTCAGTGTTTGCAACCATGCCGCATTCAAGACACAGGAGAACAATCATAGTAGAGACACCAAGTTCTGAAGTCTGGAGAGAAGCCCAAGTCTAAATGGACCATGTCTTACATATGATTTTGGATTTTGATTAGAACCTATTAATTTTAATAGATTCATCATCAAAGAATCAAGCCAATGTCCATATAATCATAAAGAGTAACATACTTGCTATTACTATCCTTTGATGAAGTAATCAAATTTCCAGGAATCTATCCTTTAAGAAATTCCTAAATCCAGAAATAACTTAGCACACAAAGAAGTTTATCACAACATTATTTATAACAGTGAATATCAAATCAACCTAAATATCCAAAAAGAGAGGGATGGTTAAGAAACCAATTGCTACATTTTCATTTTGACACATGATGAAAGATGGCTTAGCCATTTCTTGTGATATTTACCAAAAGAATTAATAAATAAAATACTTATAAATTTTATTTTGAAAAGAAAAATACAAAATTGCACTGTGTGTGTATTTAAAGCACTATGCGCAGAGAAAAAGGAGGGGTGGGGGAGGTAGGCTGGGAGAAGAAAATATACCACGTAAATAGTGTGGTTTTCTTGAGCAGTGGTTTCTTCTTCTCCTCCTCCTCCCCCTCCACCCACCCCCCACTCCTTCTCCTTCTTCTTTCTTCTCTGTACTTTTCTGTATTTCCACATTTTCTTCAAAGAGAATACATTGTTTTTCCCATTTAAAACAGGATGCACATTTAACTCTGCTGTTTACTTGTCCTTATTGGAAGATACCGAACCAAATATACATCTAACAAGAGCAATGTGTGACAACCATGATTTTCATTCTTCCAATATTGAAAGACAGTCCTTTGATTTGAAAATATAGAAACTTTGTGTGGAATACATGTGCCATTTGTGTTACTTCCTCCTGCTCCAAGTCTTCCTTCCTCTGACTGGCCCCACCCACACTGATAAAACACTGTCCTTTCCAAGTGCACCTCCCTGTGCCCAGAGAGCTTTGCTTCAGCTCACTCTCGTTTCAGTTCACACTTACCTTTTCGGAGCTTGTCTGCCAACATTAATACAAGTGGTTTATCTATGGAATGGAAGCAACATATTTTGAGGGAGAGTGGAAGGCTTTTATTGCTTCATCCCAGGAACCAGGGAAACATCTAAGAGAATGTATGTACCCTGATTGTGGGGAGGGAATTTGACATGACAGGTTGAGGTGCGAGAAGGCATATGGGCAAGAGGGGATTTTCAACACACACTCATTGCTACAGTCAAAGAACCCTACTTGCTGACATTTGTATGTGTCTTATTCTGTCTGTCTGCCTTTCCAAACACCTCATCTACTATTTCTCCTCCTAGAATACTCTCTCTTATCCTGTCTATTCTTACTCAAGCCCTGTCTCTATCTTCCTTTCAAACTTAGCTCATTTTAAAATAATACATATGAACTTTATATACACATAAAGATATTTGTATCTTACTTATAATACTGCGTTTGATCACAAATCACTCTTCTAAAATATTCCAACTAAAAACCACTTCAACTCTGTAATTTTTCTTATTTTTTTCCATTCCACAATTATATATTGAAAAAATACTGATGTATGGAAGTATTACACCAAAAGTGTATTAATAAAATATGGTTCAAGTTCATTCTCTTGGATGTCCTCCCTAAAATTTCAAAGATATAGGAAAATGTTGTGAGCCATAAAACACAGGGATAGTGATTTTAGTTATATAATTACTTCTGAAGTTCTAAGAGTTTGTTTTATGGATGCATATTTAACTCTGCTGCTCTTTTCTGATTTTAAATCAGTATTTCTTTAAAATACTTAGAAAAAAGCTTAGGTTTATCTTTGATATGTAGAAAGAATAAATATACTGAGCAGATACAAGAACAAATCAACCCAGAATCCATGGGTAGCCAGCCTAGCAGAACACAAGTCACCGAGCAGCAACCAGTAGTTTCTTTGAAGAGCAAATCAGTTTTTCTGCAGATCAGTTTAATTAATTTCGATATTAGAAGGAAAGGACATGTGCACAAACAGGAAGTCTTTGATATAACCTTTATAGCCTTCAAGAAGCTTTTCACTTCTGACTTCTACTGTACTAGTCAGGGTTGCCAGCAATCCTGTCATGCCAGCCAAAATCCTGAGTGGTCTTTTTTTGCATGGAGATCATGCTTCTTCTGCACTCAGAATCCCACTTTCACTGTATCATACTTCCTGTCACTCGCTATGTTTTTCCTACCCCCATTCCAAGAAGCTATGCAATGGGAAGTCTATTCAGTAACTATAATATCGTGACCCTCTTTCTTTTATGATGTTATTGAACTATGAGTCAGGTACTACACTGCATGAGATTCACTAGCAAAAACAACCATAAACAGGGCCCTTGGGTTATCTCCTCAAATGGCCTCTGTTCTATTTATCTATCACTGCATAACAAATTACCCCAAAACTTAGCAGCTTCAAACAATAATAGATATTTATTATATCACAAAGTTTTTGTGGGTCAAGATTCAGGAGCAGCTTACATGGGTGATTCAAGCTTGAGATCTCTCACGTTGCAGTCTAAATAACTGCGTCATTTGTAGAGACGTGGATGGACCTAGAGACTGTCATACAGAGTGAAGTAAGTCAGAAAGAGAAAAACAAGTATCATATATTAACGCATATATGTGGAATCTAGAAAAATGGTATAGATGATCTTATCTGCAACACAGAAATAGAGACACAGAGGTAGAGAACAAACATATGGACACCAAGGGGGGAAAGGGGGGGCGGTGGGATGAACTGGGAGATTGGGATTGACATATATACACTATTGATACTATGTATAAAATAGATAACTAATGAGAACCTACTGCATAGCTCAGGGAACTCTACTCATTGCTCCGTGGTGACCTAATGGGAAGGAAATCCAAAAGAAGAGGGGATATATATATATACGTGTAGCTGATTCACTTTGCTGTACAGTAGAAACTAACACAACATTGTAAACCAACTATACTCCAATAAAAATTAATTATAAAGAAATTAAATAAAAAATTAAATAAATAATGACTCGGGTTGCAATCATCTGGAGGCTTGACTGGGGCTGGATGATCCATTTCCAAGGTGGCTCCCTCACATGGCTGGCAAGTTGGTTCAGGCTGTTAATAAGTGGCCTCAGGTCCTTTCCATGTGGGAAGGTTGCTCAACGTGGGGGCTAGCTCTCCCCAAAGATAGTAATCCGAAAGAACTGGTCAAAGCCACATCACTTATATGACCTAGCCTGGGAAGTCACAGACCATCATCTCCACAGTATCATATTGATTACACAGGATCAGCCCTATCCAGTGTGGAAGGGCAAGGTAACAAAAAGTAAAGATTATTGGGGGTCATCTTGGTCACCTTGTCATTGCTCATGACACCTTCCATCGAGATGTGGAGTTGTTCTTTGACCAGTTTGAATCTAAACTGGCCTGTGACTGTTTTGACCAAGTGAATACAATGGAAATGATGCTATGCCAGTTCTAAATTAATGGTCCTTTAAAGAAACTGGCAGTTTTTATTTCCTGCCTTTTGGAGCCCTGAGCCAATATGTAAGAAGTTCAGTCTACCCTGCTGAAAAAAATAGCCACATACAGGTATGTTGAGGTGTCAGGCATGTATGCAAAAAAAACAAAACAAAAAGAAGACCATCTTGTTTGATTATTAAGATGACTCCAGTACCTGCTTCTGTAGGACTGCAACCACATGAGAAACTCTAAGTTAAACTCACTGACTGAGTCAGCTAACTCATAGAACTATGAGACATAAAAATAAATTTGTGTCTTTAGCCACTAAATTTTGAAATGGTTTGTTATGCAATGACAGGAAATCTGGACAAAAGTTATGCAAGTTTCTGTTATTCATTGTTGGTACTTTATAAAAACCTTTGCATTACAACATAAGTTCCATGATGGCAGGGAACAGTACCTGGATTACTATGATGGCCTCCTAACTGGTTTTTCATATTACTCTTGCCTCCAACCTACTATTCTCCAAATAGCAGTCAAAGTGACTATCACTGTAACTTGTATCAAAGTCTTTCCTGATACTCAGATGGGTCTATGTTTCAATTATGTATTATGATTATAGTCTATATACATCTCTTTCATAACACTTATTGCACTGTATTTTAATCATAATTTGCATAATCACTTTTTAAATTTTGTTCTCCCTAACTAGATACTAATATCTAATAGGCAAGTCACATTATCCATCGGTCTATCCCCAGTGTCAAGCACAGTGCTTAGTACATACTAGGTGTTCAATAAACATTTGTTAAGTGAATAACTTCTCAAAATGTCTTTTACGCTTTACTTGATTTTGTAATAGAAACTTATCTCCTAATGCTTCTAGCTTGCCTCTTTTGGCTATTTCCAATTGCAAAGAAAAAGAAATAAAACCAATTAATGTTTTAGCTAATTTTTCACAGGTTTCCAGAAATAGGTCAAGAAAAGAGTTACTTGAAATGTGACATATACTCCTATCTTCCAGTCTTAAACTTTGGGTTCTCTTAAGAAAAGCAGAGTTCTGGCCACTCTTTATGGAGAATAGGTCTTCAGATTCTATCTTACTCATCAAAGCAAAGTAAAGGATAATTTTCTCTCTTCCTTTCCCCAGTTCTCATTTTACTTTCTACAGAATTTTAAAAAAAGATTTTCTACATTTTCTGTTGCATATTTATATTTATTAACTTATTTAGACTAAGAATAAAAGATTCTCCACTCCTTCCTTTGGTGACCTTGGAAAGCATAAAGCCTTGATTAATATAATTATACCAGTCCTAGAAAATCAAAATCACTACCAAAAACTCTTCTGCATTAATAAAAAATGGAGCCAGACAGACTGTTAGGTAAAGCATATGTTAATAAAGCCCAGAAGTGGTTAAACACAAGGACATTTCCCTATAGAGGAGACCAAAGGCCCAAATATTCAATAACAAAAATTTTAGCCATATGTGCACTTATGTAGAACAGACTATTAACTGTTATCCTCCATAAATATAAGAAATGAATGGCAATAATTCTGAATAATTTTATTTTTCTGAAATCACAGCCATTAAGCAGTGGTGATCATTCGGTGGAAATATTCATCAAGATACATGTACTACAGAAATACCAAGTTCATTTTGGGATGTCAAATGGAGGCAAATTCTACAAATGCTTATATTCAAAAACATTTTCAGAGTAATTACGTTTTTTTGGACAACATTTTCAGCATTCTTTTTCTTTTTTTCTTACATATGTTTCTAAATCTGTGTTTGGAATCCAAATTTTAAATTTAATTACAAGCAGAAGAATATGCCTACTTAAAATCCAATTTAGTCCTAAATTACCCTTAAATTCATAGAGATTCATGGGAGTTTAGGGTTGGAAGTTTACTAAAGTTTATCTAATCCAGTGGTTTTCAAAGATTAATGTGCTTTAGAATCACCTAGAGGGCTTATTAAAATACAGATTGCTAGGTTCCACCCTCTGAGTTTCCGAATCCTTGGGTCTGGGGGGAGGCCTGAGAATTTGTTTCTTTAACTAGTCCCCAGATCAAGTTAATGTTACTGGTCCAGAGGCCTCACTTTGAGGATCACTGGTCTAACCTACTGCTTAAATTTTACAGATAAAGAAAGAAAGACCCAGGAAACTTGAAAGATTAATCCAACGATTCTGCCATAGTCAGTGGCAAAATGGCAGGAATGGACAGGATTAGAAGGTAGTTTTTCTATTTCCAGGTAGAATGTTCCTTTGATTCTACTTTCTTATTCTGAGGTGTATTCAGTATCATATGAGGTGTTGATTAATAAGCTACAGAAAAAGATAAGTCACAGCTGAGGAAAAGGGAAGGCAATGTAAACATCCTCTCTACCAGTTGACAAAATTAAAGACATGCAGGACCGCACCAAAAATTGAATGATTCAGGTATTTCTTTGTGGCCACTACTCCCCTTTTGAAGTTCATTTCCCTCTAAACATCTAAGGACTTACTTTGCATTCTTACATTGCAACGTCTTTGTTGATAACTTTTCAGTAATTCCATTAAAGCAAATCACAGGGTTGTCAAATCTTCAAGGATCAGAAGATCATGAGTTGACAAGTAGCAGATGCACAGAAAGAAGTTTTAAATAACGTGCATTCATTCCCCATGTGGAGTAAAGTAGAATACCTATTACTCCATGATAGTAAAAACCAGCCGGGAAGTAACAGAGAATGGAGTTATGCCACGATATTTACCGTTTCTCCCACTTTTATGCAGTGAAGAATCAAAGAATTCAGAAGAAAGAAAACTCTTAGATTTTCAAACAAGCTGTTTCTGTTTAAGGACAGAAGTTTCTGTTAAAATTTAGTATAATTGTGATGTCACTGAGCACAGTGAAAGCTGCAGGCAAACAGAACATTCTCATTGTAATACCACTACTGTAGGCATATTTGAAACACTATAGCTTCATCAGACTATAATTATAACTGTTTGTTGCTCCTGTGGTTTCAAAGATAATAGAAGTTGTTCACAAAATTTACAAAACACTGATGTGTTGCATATAAAATATAGACAGTCACGTGCAAAATATCCCATTATATATTTTCTCATAGAGAAAAACAGCTGAGAAACCTACAGACCATCAAATTATGACTCCAGTGTTTCATTACAAGCAATTGGACTCCAGAGCCCAAAGATACAACCAAAATGCTTGGTGTAATTTGGCTAATACCATTTAAGAGCTGGGCCACAGGTGTTTAAATCCGCAGAAAAGTCCTAGTGGCTACAGGGTCTTATTACTTTACTTGTAATTCCTTCCATAGATGGAGCATCAAAGGTGGGACTGGGAAGAAAATGTATATATTAAGTCTGAAAGAGAGATTCAAAATTCCACTGGTTCATTCCACAAGCACTAAGTGAATGACTACTCTGTGTTAGGCACAGTTCTTGCCTCAATGAACTCAAAATCCAGCAGGAGATGTGGCCATAAATTCATTCCTTCATCAAACACTGAACAGTGCAGTAAAGATATCAGCACAACCTGTTACTGATGTCATAGAACAGATTGCTTTTGTGTTCAAAGGACTGGGAAATTAAGAAGTTATCACCAACAAATGACATTGATCTGGGTCTAGAAGAATTAAAAAGTAGTTTCCATACAGAAAAGGAAATCACTTGGCAGGAAATAAAGCCATGAAAGACAGGTTGAGGTCCTTTCCCTTAGAAAATTATGCTAAGGAGTTTGGACACTGTTTCCAGACAGTAGGAGCAATGGGGAGTGTTTGACGGCTCTAGGCAGAGTAGTTTCTGAGAAACCTCTTGTGGGAAGCACACCTAAAAAAAGTAGACAAAAAATAAAAGACATCTTTTTGTAATGCCTGGACAAGCTGTTGTAATAATAGACTCCCTAGAATTCAGTCACAAAGAATCTAAGGAGTTAAAGAGACTTGGAACAGACTTTTACCCTGAGGTATCTGCAAACTCCTGGGGGCCTAGAACCTGAATTTCAATGAGTCATGCTTTAGTCACAGAACTGAGGTGAAAGCAGAAACAGACATCAACACAACAAGGTAAATGGAAAAAAAAAACAACTAAAAAGTAAAAATAACCAAAAAACACAAAAAATAACTAACTGATAATCAAAGATATAATATGCAGCATCAATACAACCAAAAGTTAGTCCTATGATGAGACTAATAAGGAACAAATTTCTGGCAAGAATAATCAAGGGGGGAAAAAAAGAATGAAAAATACACAATACGAGGGGTGAAAGGGGGACTTAATTAGTGATGCAGCACATCCTAAAAAGATAGTAAAAGAATATTATATCAACTTTGTTACAGTAAATTTGAATGAATCTGTGAAATGGACAAATTTCTAGAAAGATTTGTAATCTAACTTGTTCATGAAGACCTAGAAAATCTGAGTCACCTTAGAACCTGCCCAAGAAACTAAAAATGTTTTAAAATTTCTCCCAGAGAAAAGCACCTTGTTGAAATTGTTCTTTTGATGTATTCTGCCATGCAGTCAAGGAACAGATTATTCCACTATTTTAGACAAGAGAGAAAAAGAAATATTCTCTATCATATTGGCTGAAACTAGCATATCCTTTATACTAAACCATACAGAGTCAGTTTGAAACAGAAAATTATGGGCCAATCTCACATGAAAAATATGAACAAACTAAATCCAGGGATGTACAAAGAAGATAACACATTATTAACAGATTATGATTATTCTATAAAAGCAGAGTGGATTCAACATTAGAAAATTATGAGATTGCTTTTTTATACTAAAAATTAGAGTAGAAAATCAAAGGACGTAAGCCCACACATCCAAGAAGCTCAACAAACTCTAAGTAGGATAAGTATAAAGAGATTCTCACCAAGACACATTATAGCCAAACTTTCAAAAGACAAAAACAAAGAACAAATTTTCAAAATAGCATGTGAGAAGCAACTCATCACATACAAGGGATCCTAAATAAGATCATAAGCTGATTTCTTTTCATAACCATGGAGGTCAATAGGCAGTAAGATGACCTATTTAAGTTCTGATAAAAGAAAATTGTCAACCAAGAATTCCATATCTGGCAAAACTATTCTTCAAAAATGAAGGTGAAATTAAAATAAAATAAAAAACTTGAGGGAGTTTGTCACTAGTAGACCTGTCTTATAAGAAACGTTAAGACTCCCTCTTGCAAGAGCACCAGAATCACAACTTACTGCTGAACAATCATCAACAGGAAGACACTGGAACTCACCAAGAAAGATACCCCAAGACACAGGAGAAGCCGCAATGAGATGGTAGGAGGGGCACAATCACAATAAAATCAAATCCTATAACAGCTGGGTGGGTGACTCACAAACTGGAGAACAATTATACCACAGAAGTCCACCCACTGGAGTGAAGGTTCTGAGCCCCACATCAGGCTTCCCAACCTGGGGGTCTGGCAATGAGGGGAGGAATTCCCAGAGAATCAGACTTTGAAGCCCAGTGGGATTTGACTGCAAGACTTCAACAGGACTGGAGGAAACAGAGAACTCTTGGAGGGCACACACAAAGTAGTGTGCACATCAGGACCCAGGGGAAGGAGCAGTGACCCCTTAGGAGACTGAACCAGACCTACCTGCTAGTGTTGGAGGGTCTCCTGCAGAGGCGGGCGGTGGCTGTGGCTCACCACAGTGACAAGGACACTGGCAGCAGAAGTTCTGGGAAGTACTCCTTGGAGTGAGCCCTCCTGGAGTCTGCCATTAGCCCCATCAAAGAGCTGGGTAGGCTCCAGTGCTGGGTCGCCTCAGGCCAAACAACCAACTGGAAAGGAACCCAGCCCCACCCATAGGCAGACAAGCAGATTAAAGTTTTACTGAGCTCTGCCCACCAGAGCAACACCCAGCTCTACCCACCACCAGTCCCTCCCATCAGGAAGCTTGCACAAGCCTCTTAGATAGCCTCATCCACCAGAGAGCAGACAACAGAAGCAAGAAGAACTACAATTCTGCAGCCTGTGGAACAAAAACTACATTCGCAGAAAGATAGACAAAATGAAAAGGCAGAGGACTATGTACTATATGAAGGAACAAGATAAAACCCCAGAAAAACAACTAAATGAAGCAGAGATAGGCAACCTTCCAAAAGAGAATTCAGAATAATATAGTGAAGACGATCCAGGACCTCGGAAAAAGAATGGAAGCTAAGATCGAGAAGATGAAAGAAATGTTTAACAAAGACCTAGAAGAATTAAAGAACAGGCACCTAGAAGAATTAAAGAACAAACAAGCAGAGCTGAACAATACAATAAAGAAGGAATCAATAGCAGAATAACTGAGGCAGAAGAACGTATAAGTGACCTGGAAGACAGAATGGTGGAATTCACTGCCATGGAACAGAATAAAGAAAAGGAATGAAGACAACCTAAGAGACCTCTGGGACAACATTAAATGCACCAACATTCACATTATAAGGGTCTGAGTGGGAGAAGAGAGAGAGGAAGGACCCAAGAAAACATTTGAAGATATTATAGTTGAAAACTTCCCTAACATGGGAAAGGAAATAGCCACCCAAGTCCAGGAAGTGCAGAGAGTCCCAGGCAGGATAAACTCAAGGAGAAACACACCAAGACACATAGTAATCAAACTGACAAAAATTAAAAGACAAAGAAAAATTAACTAAAAGCAACAAGGGAAAAATGACAAATAACATACAAGGAAGCTCCCATAAGGTTAACAGCTGATTTCTCAGCAGAAAGTCTACAAGCCAGAAGGGAGTGGCATGATATATTTAAAGTGATGAAAGGGAAGAACCTACAACCAAGATTACTCTACAGAGCAAGGATCTCATTCATATTCAACAGAGAAATCAAAAGCTTTACAGACAAGCAAAAGCTAAGAGAATTCAGCACCACCAAACCAGCTTTACAACAAATGCTAAAGGAACTTCTCTAAGTGCAAAACACAAGAGAAGAAAAGGACCTACAAAAACAAACCCAAAACAATTAAGAAAATGGTAATAGGAACATACTTATGGATAATCACCTTAAATGGGAATGGATTAAATGCTCCAACTAAATGACACAGGCTTGCTGAATGGATACAAAAACAAGACTCATCTATATGGTGTCTACAAGAGACCCCACTTCAGACCTAGGGACACATAGAGACTGAAAGTGAGGGGATGGAAAAAGATATTCCATGCAAATGGAAATCAAAAGAAAGCTGGAGTAGCAATACTCATATCAGATAAAATAGACTTTAAAATAAAGAATGTTGCAAGAGACAAGGAAGGACACTACATAAGGATCAAGGGATCAATCCAAGAAGAAGATATAACAATTATAAATATATATGCACCCAACATGGGAGCATCTCAATGCATAAGGCAAATGCTAACAGCTATAAAAGAGGAAATTGACAGTAACACAATAATAGTGGGGGACTTTAACACCTCATTTACACCAATGGACAGATCATCCGGACAGAAAATTAATAAGGAAACACAAGGTTTAAATGACAAAATAGACCAGATAGATTTAATTGATATTTATAGGACATTCCATCCAAAAACAGCAGATTACACTTTCTTCTCAAGTACACATGGAACATTCTCCAAGATAGATCACATCTTGGGTCACAAATCAAGCCTTGGTAAATTTAAGAAAATTGAAATCATATCAAGCATCTTTCCCGACCACAATGCTATGAGATTAGAAATAAATTACAGGGAAAAAAACGTAAAAACCACAAACACATGGAGGCTTAACAATACAATACTAAATAACCAAGAGATCACTGAAGAAATCAAAGAGGAAATCAAAAAATACCTAGAGACAAATGACAACAAAAACACGACGATCCAAAACCTATGTGATGCAGCAAACGCAGTTCTAAGAGGGAAGTTTATAGCAGTAGAATCCTACCTCAAGAAACAAGAAAAATCTCAAATAAACAATCTAACCTGACCCCTAAAGGAACTAGAGAAAGAAGAAAAAACAAAACCCAAAGATAGTAGAAGGAAAGAAATCATAAAGATCAGATCAGAAATAAATGAAATAGAAACAAAGAAAACAATAGCAAAGATCAATAAAACTAAAAGCTGGTTCTTTGAGAAGATAAACAAAATTGTAAACCTTTAGCCAGACTCATCAAGAAAAAGAGAGAGAGGACTCAAATCAATAAAATTAGAGATGAAAAAGGAGAAGTTACAACAGACACCACAGAAATACAAAGGATCATGAGAGATTACTACAAGCAACTATATGCCAATAAAATGGATAACCTAGAAGAAATGGACAAATTCTTAGAAAGGTGTAACCTTCCAAGTCTGAACCAGGAAGAAACAGAAAATATGAACAGACCAATCACAAGTAATGAAATTGAAACTGTAATTTAAAATCTTCCAACAAACAAAAGTCCAGGACCAGATGGCTTCACAGGTGAATTCTATCAAACATTGAGAGAAGAGCTAACACCCATCCTTCTCAAACTCTTCCAAAAAATTGCAGAGAAAGGAAGACTCCCAAACTCATTCTACGAGGCCACCATCACCGATACCAAAACCAGACAAAAATACTACAAAAAAAGAAAATTACAGACCAATATCACTGATGAATATAGATGCAAAAATCCTCAACAAAACATTAGCAAACAGAATCCAACAACACATTAAAAGGATAATACACAATGATCAAGTGGGATTTATCCCAAGGATTCAAGGATTCTTCAATATATGCAAATCAATCAATGTGATACACCATATTAACAAACTGAAGAATCAAAACCATATGATCATCTCAGTAGATGCCGAAAAACCTTTTGACAAAATTCAACACCCATTTATATACTCTCCAGAAAGTGGGCAACAAGGGAACCTACCTCAACATAATAAAGGCCATATCCAACAAACCCACAGCAAACATCTTTCTCAATGGTGAAAAACTGAAAGCAATTCCTCTCAGATCAGGAAGAAGACAAGGATGTCCACTCTTGCCACTATTATTCAACATAGTTTTGGAAGTCCTAGCCACAGCAATCAGAGAAGAAAAAGAAATAAAAAGAATACAGATTGGAAAAGAAGAAGTAAAACTGTCACTGTTTGCAGATGACATGATACTATACTAGAAAATCCTAAAGATACCACCAGAAAACTACTAGAGCTAATCAATGAATTTGGTAAAGTTTCAGGATACGAAATTAATGCACAGAAATCTCTTGTATTCCTATACACTAACAATGAAAGACCAGAAAGAGAAACTAAGGAAACAATCCCATTCACCATTGCAACGCAACAAAAAGAATAAAATACTTAGGAATAAACTTACCTAAGGAGGTAAAAGACCTGTATGCAGAAAATTATAAGACACTGATGAAAGAAATCAAAGATGACACAAACAGATGGAGAGATATACCATGTTCTTGGATTGGAAGAATCAACATTGCGAAAATGACTATGTTACCCAAAGCAAACTACAGATTCAGTACAATCCCTATCAAATTACCAATGGCATTTTTTACAGAACTAGAACAAAAAAATCTTAAAATATGTATGGAGACACAAAATACCCTGAATAGCAAAAGCAATCTTGAGGGAAAGAAATGGAGCTGGAGGAGTCAGACTCCCTGACTTCAGACTATACTACAAAGCTACAGTACTCAAGACAATATGGTACTGGCACAAAAATAGAAATATAGATCAGTGAAACAGGATAGAAAGCCCAGAGATAAACCTACACACCTATGGTCAACTAATCTATGACAAAGGAGGCAAGGATATACAATGGAGAAAAGACAGTCTCTTCAATAAGTGGTGCTGGGAAAACTGGACAGCTACATGTAAAAGAATGAAATTGGAACACTCCCTAACACCATACACAAAAATAAACTCAAAATGGATTAAAGACCTAAATGTAAGACTGGACACTATAAAACTCTTTGAGGAAAACATAGGAAGAACACTCTTTGACATAAATCCCATCAAGATCTTTTTTTGACCCACTCCTAGAGTAATGGAAATAAAAAAAAAAAATAAACAAATGGGATCTAATGAAACTTCAAAGCTTTTGCACAGCAAAGGAAACTATAAACAAGACGAAAAGACAACCCTCAGAATGGGAGAAAATATTTCCAAACGAATCAATGGACAAAGGATTAATCTCCAGAATATATAAACAGTTCGTGCAGCTCAGTATTAAAAAGACAAAAAACCCAATCCAAAAATGGGCAGAAGACCTAAATAGACATCTCTCCAAAGAAGACATACTGATGGCCCAGAGGCACATGAAAAGCTGCTCAACATCACTAATTATTAGAGAAATGCAAGTCAAAACTACAATGAGGTATCACCTCACACTGGTTAGAATGGGCATCATCAGAAAATCTACAAACAACAAATGCTGGAGAGGGTATGCAGAAAAGGGAACCCTCTTACACTGTTGGTGGGAATGTAAATTGATACAGCCACTATGGAGAACAGTATGGAGGTCCTTAAAAAACTAAAAATAGAATTACCATATGACCCAGTAATCCCACTATTGAGCATATACCTAGAGGAAACCATAATTCAAAAAGACACATGCACCCTGATGTTCATTGCAGCACTATTTACAATAGCCAGTCATGGAAGCAACCTAAATGCCCATTGACAGACAAATGGATAAAGAAGACGTGTTACAAATGTACAATGGAATATTAGCCATAAAAAGGAACAAAATTGGGTCTTTTGTAGAGACATCAATGGACCTAGAGACTGTCATATAGAGTGAAGTAAGTCAGAAAGAGAAAAACAAATATCGTATATTAATGCATATATGAGGAATCTAGAAAAATGGTACAGATGAACCGGTTTGCAAGGCAGAAATAGAGACACAGATGTAGAGAACAAATGTATGGACACCAAGGGGGAAGTGGGGGAGGGATGGTGGTATGAATCTGGAGATTGGGATTGACATATATACACTAACATGTATAAAATAGATAACTAATAAGAACCTGCTGTATAAAAAATATAAACAAAACAAAATTTACAAAAATAAAAAAAGAAATGCTAAAAGGAGTCCCCCAGGGACTTCCCTGGTGGCACAGTGGTTAAGAATCTGCCTGCCAATGCAGGGGGCACAGGTTCAATCCCTGGTCCGGGAAGATCCCACATGCCACGGAGCAACTAAGCCCATGAGTCAACTAGTGAGTCCACGAGCCACAACTACTGAGCCTGCATGTCACAACTACTGAAGCCTGTGCACCTAGAGACTGTGCTCCACAACAAGAGAAGCCACCACAATGAGAAACTCCCGCACCGCAATGAAGAGTAGCCCCCTCTCACCGCAACTAGAGAAAGCCCACGGGTAGCAACGAAGACCCAGTGCAGCCAAAAATAAATAAAGTAATACATTTATTAAAAAGAAGTCCCCCAGACTGAAATGAAAGGACCATAGACTATAACTCAAAACCATATGAAGAAATAAAGAGCAACAATAAAATAAACTATACAGCGAACATGACCATGAGTAGTAATGCATATTTGATATATAACTCCTCTTTTTTTTTTCCTTTTTTCCCTATATTATTTGGAAGACAAATGCATAAAAGAATAATTATAAATAATTATAAAGTTATGTTAAGGGGTTGGGGATGGAGCTATAAATGAAGAGAGACTTTCTATACAATTGAAGAATGGTCTGAATAAATTTTTATCCAAAGAATAATAACCAGTGGAGGGACTTGACCTATCAGATAGCAAGACTTATCACAAATATACAGTAATTAAGACAGTGTGGCATTAGTGTGGAGATAATCTTATAGACCAATGGGACAGGACAGAGATTCCAGAAAAAGATCTACACACCTAGATGTAAACCTGACATATGAGAGAACTAGCATTGTAAATCAGTGGCAAAAGGTGAATTTATTATTAAAATATGCTGGGACAACTGATGATCCATATGGAAAAAAAATGTGTATCTTCAACCATATAAACAATCAATTCCAGATGGATCAAGTACTTAAACTGGAAAAGCCAGAGTTTAAAATTTTAAAAGAGACTATAGGAAAATATATTTATCACTTCAGGGTAATAAATAGTTTTTAAATCAAGCAGAAAGCATAAACCAAAAAGGAAAAGAGTGAAAAAGGATTGCTGCTGTCCAGAATAAATTTTGAAATCTTACAAATTCAAATGAAAAAGTCAAATAGCCCATTAAAAATGAGAAGATATAACGAAAAGTTTTCCAAAGAATATGGATGGTAAACATAAGAAAAATTCTTAATGTCAATAGCAATCAAGCAATGTGTATTGAAATTACCATGAACTACACTGTCATGTCCAAACAGACTGGCAAAAATTCAGGAGTCTGAAAACGCCAGGTGTTGGTAATATACTGACTGAAGATGCATCTCATACACTGCCGATGTCGAATAAAATAGAATAAATTGGTAAAACTACTTTAAAAAACAATTTGGAATTGCTTGGTAAAGGTGCATTTGTGCATACCCGGCACCACCACTTCTAAGTATATATCCTAGAGAAGTTCCTGAATACATGAACATGAACAAATTTATACAAAAACATTTATAGTGACACTTTTTTTGTAATAACAAATCAGTCCAAATGTCCAGCAACAGTAGAATAAAAAAATAAATTGAAATGCATTCTTTTTTTTATTGAGATAATATTGGTAAATAACATTGTATAAGTTTCAGGTGTACAACATTGTAATTCTGTATTTGTTGGAATGCAATAGCGAAACACAAATTACAGATAAATCATCAACATAAATGGATCTCTAAAACATAATTTCAAGTCACAGAGTAATATATTATGATTCCTTTTATATAAAGTACAAAAGAAGGCAAAACAAGATAACATAAAGACTCATATTTTTATAAGTATATACATATACCATTTCTGCATAGATTAATATACATATATGAGAACTTTAAGGAAAACAAGGGATTAATTAACATAATTCAGGATAGCAGTTACCTCTGGGGCAGAGGAAGGGGGCTTCAACTGAGCAGAAACTCACAAAACATAGGCTTTCAAATGAAAAGGTAATATCTTATTTCTTAGGCTGAATTATGAGCAGTGGTCATTTTCTTCTTTTTAAAATGCTACTTATATATATTATATACATTCTTCTAGTATGCTCTGTTTCACCATATTAAGTATTATATTCACAATAAAATACAAAACACTTTATTCACAGTAAAAAGTAAAAACAGAAAGAAAGTCTGAGTAAGAAAAATGGATCAAGTCTAGATTCTAAAATGATTATTCTGGTGGACATACAGAAGAGAGACATTGATGGCTTCTACTATCTAGAAGGGAGAAAATGAGGTTCTAACCAGGGCAGTGCCAGTCAAGTGCAGATTTAGAAGAGAAACCTTGTGAACACATAACTGACAGGATAGATAAGAGGATATTGATGTGTGTTGTGCCTGACTTATTGTTAGGATGGTGATGAGGACTGAAGAAAACTGTAGGGGAGCTCTATTTGAAGGGTGAGAAAAAGAATAAGAGTAACCAACAGAAAGATAGACTCACAAGAGAACAACGTCCCAAAAGCCAAGTGAGGATTAGGAAGTTTGGACGGGATAGCTTCAGCCACTGTAGAATTATGTTCTGAGGTCATCTGCTTATAAAATATACAGGGATATTTTTCTGGACTTGGGGTGAAGGGACAGGGTATGGAATAGGAGCTGTGGGAGAAACAATGGGGAAAAAAGAGAGACAAAAAAATGACTGAACAGCAATGAGAGTTCAGCTGAGGTTCGATTGTATGAATCTGTAGGAGAGCCAGCTGGCACAACTCATGACCTACTCCCACCATCTTGGTCATCATTGAGTGGTTATCAAGGTTGCGAGTATTTTCATGTTCAAAACATACAGACACACACGTGCAAGCCCTCATACATGTACTCACACACTCCAAATTTGGACTAAATAATTTGTTAGAGGTCTATCAAAAACCAGAGACCACAGTACAGAGGAGACTCTAAAATCCTTTACATTAAGCAATAAAATTGCCATGGATAACTAAGTATTTCCATCTAGGCACAGCTTCTTCAGGATTCTAGTTGGTCAGAATTTCTGGGAAAACTTCAAAAAGAAAGGTTAGTGGGATGAATTACAGCCCCAGCTGCAGCAGTTGACTCTGAGGTAGTGACTGATATCCACCTTCTCCCTTTCTTTCACTTATGTTAGACCCACCTCCCCTTCGGTTTGCACTCTGGTTGGTCCACGTGGCTTGCCTGGTAGTTTGACCCAGGTCCTCATCTCTGGGCTCTGTTTTCATGTCCTTCTCAAGCCGTAGTTCTTATACTTGCTCTTCACAAGTACAAGTTACAGTGGGCAAGAGAGGCACACGTATTTCCTATTGTGTAACAGTACCCCTACCTTTTTTATGAGAACCATGGTCAATTATAAGGGGAACCCAAAGTAATGTGACAGCAGGTGACTTTGAGTTTACTGTGCTTTACTATGATCCCTGATGCAGGCATCCTTATCTGAGAACCAGGTCCTCAAGACCTACAGAGCCCAATGTTGCAGAGACAGGAAGCACAGATTGACCAAGTGGGTTACTAGGAGTGATGAAGAGGAGGACCACTCCCACTTCCACCCCTAAATTCCCAGACCCATGTATTTTATCTACTGAGGTCACAGTCATTTGCTGCAAAGTGGTCCCTTGGTCCAAGGTAATGTTATGCAGGATTGCCTGTCAGTAAATCAAACACTCAATGAACTCTCAGGGAGTGGTGCTGGCCAAGGACCTCCAAGCAGAAAAGGCAAACCCATACCTGGAGTAGGAGGGAATCCAGTCAAGAAGAAACACTATAGTAGAAAGGGTCTGATGTAGTCGAGAGCCAGCAAGTAGCTTGTTGGTCTCCTCAAGGGATATTACTGTATCAGGATCTGACAATAATTAGTCCTAATGGGAAATTCTGGCTCTTCAAGGATCCTGTCATCTCCACTGCTACAAGCGGGCTCAGACACTCTCCTGCTTCTTTCTGGAACATGCTAACCAAGTCCTGCATCACTATCCTTTTCCCAGTCAGCCTGTGCTGAGATTTGCAAAATTATAGGTCTGGGGCCAAGAGGGGAGTTGAGGGAAGAGGAGGGAAAACATTGTCTTGTAAGAGACCTATCTCATTTGAAGGTTCTTCATGTTCTTCAAGCAAGAGGTGAATCTCTAACTTCCAGCAAGAATTAAGCCACTTCTACAGAACCGGGGGTTTCAGGGAAATTGGCAAATTCAAGCTTCTCAAACACTTTTACCCAGAAATCCCTGCCCAGATCCCATTTCCTTCTTATCAGAGCCTAACTTGGACACAGGAGACTTGTCTATTCTGAGAATTTAGCCTTCTCCACAATTCAGCCACTTTTACAATTAAATATAAAGTAACCAAACAATGTCTGATCATCAGCTGTGTGTGACCTTCTACTACAGAAGATGAGAGCCTCAAATGCTTATAAGAAGGCCTTCTGGCTAACACTTTGCTTTAAACTATTGATTACTAGATCTGGGCCTGTCATTTTCTCTCTTCACTGGATCAATAGCCCTTAGCAGTAGCCATCTAGTTCCACAGTCCTTACAGCTACTATTTTCTCCATATCTCTCAAATACCTGAGACTTTGCACCAATTATTACATCCCTTCTACCTGTACTGTATCCCAGTTCATTACAGATGAAAGTCTTAGCAATGGCACTGCCACAGTATAACTGGAATGATCAATATTCCCCCTTCCAGTAGTGGTGGGGTGCACACTGCCTGCCATCTAGCCAACAAGGACTCCAACTTCAGAATCCCATCCTTACAAGTTGCTTTCTAAGACCATGTGTCCTTTCAACAGTCTTAGGTTAGGTCCCCGAGAAGCAGAGCTTAAGAAAGGGCTTCTGGGGCTTCCCCGGTGGCGCAGTGGTTGAGAATCTGCCTGCCAATGCAGGGGACACGGGTTCGAGCGCTGGTCTGGGAAGATCCCACATGCCGCGGGGCAACTGGGCCCGTGAGCCACAACTACTGAGCCTGCGCGTCTGGAGCCTGTGCTCCGCAGCAAGAGAGGCCGCGATGGTGAGAGGCCCGCGCACCGCGATGAAGAGTGGCCCCCGCTTGCCGCAGCTGGAGGAAGCCCTCGCACAGAAACGAGGACCCAACACAGCCAGATAAATAAATAAATAAATAAATAATAATTAAAGGTGCTAATAATTTAAAAAAAAAAAAAAAAGAAAGGGCTTCTGGTTTAGGTTATTTTTTGAGTGAGAGCTCTCAAAAGAAAGGGACTGAGGGAGGAAGGGGAGGGCAGAGGAAGAAACTAAGAAAGGATGTGGTCTCGGCTTCGGTTTGTTCCCATACGAAGTTCTGGAGCACAAATTGTACCACAGAGTTGGTCACAGTTTGAGGCAAAACGACACCACTTTTCTACCCCGGTGTCAGAGACAGGCATTGTCTATAGTCTGTCCCAGGAGGGGCAGCGTTGGAGGTGGGTGTGTAGACTTCCTGGTGAGGCACCGCCTGGTCAAGGGCAATTCTGCAGAGAAGGCACAGCTATGAACGGCTATCAGCCTACACCCACGGCAGTTAGGAATTGGATGCCTCAGAGCATGCAAGGGATCCAACAGCATGGCATCAACAGCATCCACTAAACTACCACACCTTAAGATACCCTTAGAGTCACAAATTACAGGAACACAGAGGAGCGATTCCATGAAATCAAACCATAAACTTAAAGCCATGTAGTGGTGTGCCGGAACCGGCTTCTATTAGCCCACAAGAATTGATTATTCCCATCTCTTCCCAACTCGGCATTCAGTGATGTCATGTTGGAGGCTTGAAACTGTCCATGGTGGGAGTACTTACACCATGGAAACTGGCAAAAGCTACGCACCAGGCCCTTTTTATGGGGGGCTGGGGGAAAGGGGGTGGATGATCGAGTTGTTAAACATTTACCAGCACACCACTGACAGCACGAGATAAGAATTGTTATTCCTGATTTTCAGTATGAGGAAAATAATCTAAGAAAGAACAATTAAGTGAGAGATTTAGAATTAAAATCTATTTCGATCTGACTTTATTATAACAGGAATATTAGGTTTAGTTTAACATACATTTATTGAGTAGCAACCATGTGCCAGGCATTGCTGTCAATTAAGACATATTCTCAATCCACAAAGGAAATGGAATGAGAGTTCAATCTTTGGGAAACCAAGAACATGATATCTAGGGAATTTGATTGAATTTCTTCTAGCTATTTTCATGTCTTTGAGATTTTAATAATGTTCTAAAGATTTTTCCCTTTTCAATCTGTAATATGAAGATTTAAGATATCTAATCTTAATGCCTCAGTTTATGAGATACGTATGCAAAAGCACTTTGGAAATGCAGAAAGCTTAATACAAATGGATGAATTGTTAATAAGAAAATCAATAGTGAAGATAACAGCTCTTTTTCAAATGGCTGAAGGAATAGATCCCTTGGAGTGAAGATGAAGAGGACTCCAAATACCCTTCTTAAATTGAGTCAAGGCCACTTTTTCTTGTGGTGTTCAATTGAAGTGGAATAATTTTTTCAGGCTCTTGTTTTAACAATGACTTTTCATTGTGGTCGGAATTCTTCTGGCCCTGAAGAAATGAGCAGCTCTTCTCTCTTCCAACGCTTGACTCCATCACCTCTTCAGAGCCAGAACTGGAGTTGTTCTGAAGAAAGTGTTTGCAAACTAAGGAAGCTCCAGCTGCTGGTGACACATGCATTCAGGGAAGGTCGTTGAGTCCAGGGCCTTCATTTTTTTGGATGTTTGGTGGTTTGCTGATTTCAAGACTCTCATATTTCAAATCTTCTCTTCTGTTCCTCGCTTTCCTTCTCTCACATCTTTGTCTAGAAGCTGCCCCCTATCTGTCCCAGGAACTCCACTTCATTTTTCATCCTAGCTATCCTTGCTGGCTCCTCTTACCACTTTCTGACAGAATAATACATTATCATCGTAGTGTCATTGATCTCCAATGCCGCAAACATTGCTGGCTTTCGAGAGCAAGGATATTCTGATGGGACTTCCCTGGTGGCCCAGCAGTTAAGACTCCGCACTTCCACTGCAGGGGGCGTGGGTTCGATCCCTGGTCGGGGAACTAGGATCCTGCATGCCTCATGGTGCAGCCAAAAAATAAAAAATAAATAAAAAGGAAAAAAAGGAAGGAGAGAAAATAAAAGACGACTTGCTATTACCGTAATGAAATGTACAATCACAGCATCAGGAACAGCCGTAATGCTGGCAAAAATACCAATCTGATCTGAGCACTCGACTGGTTCTTCGAGAAACCAATCCATGCGTACACACAAACATTCACACACACACACACACACACACACGCAGCATATGATTATAAACCTTTTCCTTAACTGAACAAAGAAAAGGCAACACAAATCTTCAAAGGGCTTGTTCTTTCTGGGTAAAATTTCATAAGACTGCTATCAAAGCAGGTTGTATATGAGAGACAGGGAAAGTTATAGATGAGAGACAAAGACAAAAAAAATTCACTTGCTCCAAGAATTTGCTGAACGATTTCATTTTGTTGAATTCCACCCATTAACACATGTATTTAAATCCTAACAATGACTGACAGACATTTGGAAAGCAAAAGTAAAAGTTGACCTGCAGACAGTTCAAATTTGCCATATGCTTCCTGTCACCATTAACAGTCTGTAGACCATCCTAATTTATGCTTCAGCGAACTAACCTGATGTATTTTAAAGAATGTGAATACCTGTTTATTTTTCAAATAAGGCATTTTATTTTTCCTTATTACTCATAAGTATGACAGCAATGATAAATGATTAAGGGCAAATTTAAGAGAGTTGGAAGGGGAGAGAATGGGTTTTCCCTCCTATGACCTATCACAAATGTTTTCCACTTAAATGATTGTCTCACTGAGGAAATTCTCAAAAAATATTCATCAGGTACAATTTCAGAAATAAAAGTTATTTCCTTCAACACAGCCTAACAGAATTTTAAAAGGAACTTATTAGTGTTTAGGAATCACTATAGTTTAAATGGTGTGTGTATATATACAAATTACTAAACATATACCTTTTTTAACCTGTCTAATTTTTTGCCTCTTTAAAAAGAATTTTCTTACTCTCTCATGTGTTTAAGCAACCAAATATCATATTAACTAGATGCCCTTTCCTTTTCTTTCATGAAACTACATTTCTTAAGCATTATTGTAGATGGAAGAGATTTCTGATGGAAGGGAAAAGAGCACTAGTTGTTTTAAAATTTGATAACTTCAGTCCAAATCTCCTCATCCTTTTCTCTTTGTGCATCTAAGGATAGGTCTTCAACTTTTCCAGTTTTAATCAGATAGCCCAGATGGTCATGTTTATGGTAAAAATGTCATTAAAGACTGAGTAAATAAAATAATTAAGAGATTTACTAATTAATTTTTAAATATTCTAGATTCTGAGCAAGGGCTATAGATTGTTATACAGTCTTTGTCTCTTTTGCTTTTAACATAATGGTTGGTGTGTGGTAATGCTCAATAAATGAATTTTAATTAGTTACTAATAGTTATTTACAAGTTATATGTATTCTGTTTTTAAAGCCACCATATTTATGTCAAAATATTCTAAAACAATCAAACCAACCATCTAACACATGCATAACCATTAATTATTTTAAAATAAAATATTTTGTTGCTTGCATTTTAGCAAACTTTACTTTTCAAGTATCTCTTCTGATGGCATTTAAGGTATGAATCGTGAAAATAATAAATAACTTGCAGTGAGTCGTAGAAATTACACATGAAAATAGAATAAAAATGGTTTAATTACAGGCTTGTGCTTGTGGTTCCACTGATGGACAAAGCCCTTGGGAATATTAGAAAGCTGATCTACCCCTCGCCCAACAACATCTACCTGGATTTTCACTGCAAAACCTCTTTGTCCCTTAAATTCATGAGAAGAGGAGCGTAGGAATGATGCACCGCTTCATCTGAAGCACCAGCAAGGCTCTCGGTTCATCTGTAGAAGTGAAGCCCTGGGCAGCTGGCACCCTTCCACAGGGAGCTACAAACACCACTTTGCCACATTGCAAGTTTCCTCAGGCAGCAGATGTCTTGTAGCTGCCGTGCAGGTCTCCAACTCTACCAAGCCACCTGGACAACATATTTAATGTACTGACAATGCTTTTGTCACCACTTGGGAAAGATTTTTTAAATTTTATTTAATTTTTTCTCCCAACACCTTCATGATCAGTGAAATTTGGCCTCAGATTGCAAAAATTTGTATTCAGAAATGTAAGGGGAAAAATCAAAAGCCTCTCACTTCTCCCCATCCCCCAACTTCCCCCAAGGATTCCAGAAAAGAATGCATTCATCTTCTGTATCATGACAATTACATTTTATTCTTTAAAAATTGAACGTTTCCAAAGAGCAGTTTTGCTGAACCACTACACAGAAAAGTTAAACAACGAACTGTTAAGTGGCTCACTCTCCTGCTTGGCTCTGACAGCACCAAACTTTAACGTGCCTCTACCAAACTTTAAACTGTGGGTGCAATCCTCTTAGAACATTATCTGGAAAACATTCTGACTTTTTCGGCTGCTAAAGTGATACTTACAGTACCGTTGTGTCTGTTTAGTTTAAAAATGAGGTTGATAACGATAATGCTTTTCCTAAGATGATCTTCTCCTTTTTAATGATACCCGTAGTTTCCCCTACATAAATGACTAAATCCTTACAGAATCTCGGTCTTGATTAGCACTCCTGCTAGTAAAATTTCACATACTAAATCAGCACCAGCTGTAGCAAGCAAGAAAGAAAAAGGCAAGTGTAAATGTTCCATATGCCCCACCAAATTGGCATCTGTGTCAGTAACCCTTTTTTTTTAAACTATTGTATACATACATTCTCTTAAGTGTTTTGTTCACAAAATACTGCTAACAAAATTCCTCTGTTGGCACCTCAAGGAAAGAGCCTGTCCTTGGTATCAGTCAACTGCACAAAATACAATTTCTCCTTCTCCTCTTGTGGTCACAGACACACCTGAATGTTCTATGTATATAAGTTGCTTCAAGTTAGTGAACCTTTATTTTGACATCTGTTCCCTGTAATATGACACTGCAGTGCTCTTATCAAGCTGCTTTTCAGTTGGAGTTTAACTGGTAGCAACACCAAACGATGTCAGAGAGACAATCGAACTATTTTGGTCACCTGGAAGGTATCTCAGAGACCAGGCTCAAAACAAATAACCTGGAATGCATTGATGGAAGACAGCCTTTGTGATCACTCTCACCTCGTCGCCCCTATTTTCTTCACATTATGAAGGGTCTCTTCACACATAGATATAAATAAAGATATAGATACATCAGAAATAATCCCAAAGCTGTATCTAAGGTGGTACGCTATGCTACTTTAGGTGGTTTTCAATACCTTATCCATTGGGACCTTATTGTCTGAAATCCAGTAGATATAGTTCTTCAGGAACATATTAAAACTATCAGTATGAATCCTACAAGAGCCATTAGAAAGCTACAAACATAGAAGAGTGTACTAATTAAATGGTCTACATATAAGGAGTGTCAGTTGGCCATGTCCCAGAGATAGCTCCCGCACAGAGGAAAAAATACGTTTAAGTATTTTCTCCTGTTTGGAACCTGGTTATCCTGGTAGGCCAGCGTATACGGAAGAGAGAACACCCCTTTCTTTGTGACACTCATTGATTCCTGCTCATGCGTCCTCACAAGGGTTGATACTTCGTGTTGCTCTTGTTTACCTCCATGTCTGCCTCTCTGGATTTGACTATAAGCTCCTTGAGAGAGTTTCTCTGTAGTCCTATATCTGTCCTACTAGAGTAGCAGAGTTTAGCACATACCCAGCAAATGTTTGCCCACATCAAAATGGTTAAGGAATGCTCAAAGTTTTTGTTAAAAGCTAAATGAACCGGTTGATGAACAGCTTACCAATTGGGATCAAATGACCCAACTACATAAGGACAAGGGGAAATGGATGAAAATTTCCTTTGTTTCCCTGATGTTTTCCTACTATATAAACTCTCTTTCATCAAGTGTTATCATATGGGTATTGAGATTTAGTGACAGTTACTCTTGATAACGCATTTATGTCTAAGGGTAAAAATCAGAAGACATTTCGGTTACAAATTAAAAATCTCTTGGATTTTTTTTTTTAATTTATTTTTTATTTATGGCTGTGTTGGGTCTTCGCCTCTGTGCGAGGGCTTTCTCCAGCTGTGGCAAGTGGAGTCCACTCTTCATCACGGTGCGCGGGCCTCTCACTATCGCGGCCTCTCTTGCTGCGGAGCACAGGCTCCAGACGCGCAGGCTCAGTAATTGTGGCTCACGGGCCCAGTTGCTCCACGGCATGTGGGATCTTCCCAGACCAGGGCTCGAACCCGCGTCCCCCGCACTGGCAGGCAGATTCTCAACCACTGCGCCACCAGGGAAGCCCCTCTTGGATTTTAAGATCCAGTTTATCTAAATTCTTAGTGAAAAATTTTAGAGAAGGGCATGTGGGAAAATCTACAACTACGATATATCTTGCAAAGTGCTTTTATAAAATATGAAAATTCATTCTCTTAGAAACATGTAGCTTCCCTTACAAGACAATGGCTTCTCTCCCTGGTGCTGTTAGTAGTCCAACAAATCTACTAGCCTCCTCTCAGGGAAGCTGTGAGAGGAATTCCCGTAGTGGGAAGTTTGGATGAGACAATCTAATGTTTATATACATGAAATTCAACTACACTTACCAACCGTATAGTGATCTTGCAGCTGTTGTAATGATTATACTGAACTGATTCTTAAAACATTTGGTCACATTATAGTTGACAGTAGCAGTGGTAAAATCTGTATATCTGCTAACCTTTATGCTCCCAGAAAGTAAGCAGTTGTTTGTATCTCTATGTTCCCGAATATCAGCACAGTAATACAGAGTATATATACAGAGTAATACAGAGTATATATATATATATATATATATATATATATATTTTTTTTTTTTTTTTTTTTTTTTTTAAAGTAGAGGGAAGGACTTTTTTTTTTGGCTGTGTTGGGTCCTCGTTTCGCGCGAGGGCTTTCTCCAGTTGCGGCAAGCGGGGGCCACTCCTTATCGCGGTGCGCGGGCCTTTCACCACCGCGGTCTCTCGTGTTGCGGGGCACAGGCTCCAGACGCGCAGGCTCAGTAGTTGTGGCTCAGGGGCCTAGATGCTCCGCGGCATGTGGGATCTTCCCAGACCAGGGCTCGAACCCGTGTCCCCTGCATTGGCAGGCAGACTCTCAACCACTGCGCCACCAGGGAAACCCAGAGTATATATTTTTTATACGACTGCTGAATACATGATTTATTTTTTGAACAACCGATTTCTTACATGGTTGCCTGCTTGGTCTGTAATTGGTATGCTTATTTTAATACAGTTGTATGGATGATAAATTACACACTGATATGGGATTTCCCCAGATGACAGACAAGTATTAAAATGAACTTGGAGAGTCAGTCAGGAAGTCCTTTCTGAGAACTCCGTGTGTGTGCTGTCCTACTACACTTCATAATATAGAGTCATCAGCCCAGAAGAATAAGGACAGTTGCTGGTGCAAGCCAGGATGGCATCAAGCTGGCCTCTGGTTGCTTTATGCCTGTGTCTGCTTGTTAAATATTTTTAACATGAACTTTGGTTCCTGATCCAAGGCAATTTGTGATAGTGTTGAGAAGACACTATGTAGTTATCATCTTAAAATAATTAGGCAATAGAGGAATATGAAAAACAGTGTAGTTTATACAATGCTTACAAGGAGTTCATAGAAAATGGTCGTGTGCAGTAGGCAAAGTTCAGGAGGTGGTGACATGGAATTTTCATTTGGGGCACTGGCCTTCAGATTTCAAGGTGATGTTTGGACTAATCCTGTCTATGTATATTGGGGACTGATGGTTACCAGTTGTCACTGCCTTTTATAATTCCATAGGCTTTCCTCACCAGAAGCTACCTCATTCTCTAGAGATGCATGCCCAGGTACTTTGTGTGGGGTGGTTGCTTCTTAAAAGGCCACAGCCAGGTCACACACTATTTAAAGTGCTACTTTATTTAAGACAATTTTCAAGTGTTTCTTCTCCCTTTGCTATCTATGATTGCCCCATTTCAGTTTGCCATAGAACAGCTGTTTCGATATCCAGCATTTATCCGTTCTCCACATGCATCCAGCCCAGAGGGATTGTTAAGCAGATCATTGTTTTAATTCTGGCTAGATTCCAGGTCCCCATTATTAGTGATCCTGTCTTAACATTTACTGTTCAGTTTGGCTCACAGGTGATGTTGATTAAATTGGATACACCATCTGGGGTGGGTTTTCATCTGATAGGCACATTCAAGGCTGAGCACACCTACTGCTTCTTTTGGGTCTGAAGCTTTATGCCTTGTGTGATGGCATTCTGGACATGGCTGTGTGCAACCTGGGCTTGAGTCCTGGCATCTCTAGCTAATAGTTCTTTGAATTTGGGCAATCCCCTTCTCTATACAGGGCTTTGATTTTTCTAATGAATAAAACAGAGAGAATCATCATTAATTCATTCCTTCACTTAGTTCCTCGTTAATTTTTTAACCATTTATTAGGCAGCCACTTTTTGCCTGAGACTCTGCCAGGTTCGGAGAAATCAAAGATAATAAAGAATATACCGATACTACATGTATCATTTACAAAATATCTCTTTATATGAATAGATATGAACAAAGAGCTCTGGAGCCTGGAGGACAGAGCAACAAAATCTGCCCCTAGGAATCACAGGATTTCTCAAAAAGGACATGATCGTTGAGTTGTATCCTATAACTCAAGGGCTCCAAATTTTGCTTTTGTGCATCTCATTGATTAAAATATCCACGTGAGGATAACACATAATTTTATGTATTGGGAGAAAATGTCAAACATGTACAAATTATTTTTTATTTCATCTGTTAATTTAAATAAGCAAAGTAGACTTAAATACGTTCCACCTGGGATTGTTTGGAGAAGCAAATGGCGTGATGTGTAAACAGAGCAAAATGCTGGAGAAAGCTCTTTTGAACCTGTGGGTGATGTTGCATGCCCTTCCTATCCCAAGAGGGTGTCCCAGGACTAAATTAGAAAGTGAATGTGAAAGAATATTGGAAATGTAAAGCATTGATAATAAAAAGATCAGTAAGAGCTAACACTTATTTCACTTTTACAATATTCGAGGCATCATCCTAATGTTCTACATGAATTAGCTCATTTAATTCTCCCAACAACCAAATGGTAAGTTCTAAAGTGTTGATATTGTACCATTTTTGACTTACAAAAATGACAGTTTCATAGGGATCCACCTATTTTTACTTCACTATTTTACAGATGAAGAAATGATAAAACTACACACGAACTTAAAAAATTGAAAATACAAAGTATACAGTGTAGCGCTACCTCCATCATGCCTTTCCCCTTGCTTCCATCCTATCCCACAGATGTAACTTCTTTTAACATGTGGGATATGTACTTCTAGTATATTATTATGTCGTAGAAGGCTTTGTAAAAACACTGGATAGAATATTATATGTACTGCTCTATATCCTGCATATTAGATAAACTAAAATTATGTATATTGTTCTACAACCTGCATTGTTCACTTTACATTCTATCATGGACAGCTTTTTATGACAGCTTTTTAAGGTGGGTCTACCTTATCTTATTCAAAGTCTGTATAGTGTTCCATTACATGAACATATCATGACTCATTTAATCAATCCTTTAATGATGGATATTGTTATTAAAATAAGGCTAAAAAACAAATATCATATATTAATGCATATATATGGAATCTAGAAAAACGGTACAGATGAACCTATTTGCAGGGCAGTAATAGAGATGCAGACGTAGAGAACGGACGTGTGGAAGTGGTGGGGGAAGGGCGGGATGAATTGGGAGATTAGGATTGACATATATACACTATCATGTGTGAAATAGATAGCTAGAGGGAACCTGCTGTCTAGCACAGGGGGCTCAGCTCGGTTCTCTCTAATGACCTAGATGGGTGGGATGGGGGGGCATTGGGAGGGAGGTCCAAGAGGCAGTGGATATATGTATACATATAGCCGATTCACTTCATTGTACAGTAGAAACTAACACAACATTTTATAGCAACTATACCCCAATAAAAAAATAAAAGGAAAAAAAAAGAAGGCTACAGTTGATGTCATTATATGTAAATGATCACTCGTATTTTTAGGATGAAGTCCCAAAAGTACAATTATTGTACTAAAGTGTAGATGTGTTTCACATTTTGATACATATTACTAGATTGTACTACTGAACATTTATCACAACATACACTCCCACAAACAATATGTGCTAATGCTCACTTCCTAATACTTACCATCATCTTTGGTGTTGTGATAGAACGCACAGACTCTGTTAGTATGTCTGTGACTCTAGACTCTGGATACCAGATCCTACACAGTGTCATCTTCCCTGGGAATTGGAGACAAGTCAGACAAATTGGCGTAAGCCTGTCAAGTCTGACCTAAGTGAACACAGCTCCAAAATGGCAACCTACAACTGTTGATGATCTAGTAGCTACTGCAACAGGAGTATGGCCTTAGATGGAGGTTTTAATATTTTTAACAAAACTGGACCTTATCTGTGGTAGACAGATAACTGTAGACACGTAATACTCAGAAACACAGTGTAAACCAGCAACAGCCCTATGGGACACACGTGCCTTCACTCCCCAGTCTCTGGCCCTTTGCAGACAACAACAGTTCCAATAAGGACTCCACCTCTGAGTCCTTCACAACACAGTGTCTCCAACAGGCACTGCAAACTCATTAGAGGAGAGGCATTAAATACAAGCTATTTATCGCTGAGCTACACAGTGGTTTTGCCAAATAGAATCCTGGAGATACGGAATTTTCACCGTATCTTCTGTTTTAGGGGAGAGGAGAAAGGTGCAGGTGGCATCTGATCACAATATTTAAATCGTTTTTAAAAACCACTTCCCAGGGACTTCCCTGGCGGTCCAGTGGTTAAGACTCTGCGCTTCCACTGCAGGGCTTGGGGGTTTGATCCCTGGTCAAGAATTAAGATCCCGCATGCCCCATGGCATGGCAAAAAACAAACAAACAAACAAACACACCTCTCAGGGTTCAACAGTATCAAAAATGGGAATAGGTTGAAGCCTAAAGCCCTAGTGTGATTTGTGGGTGTGCCTAGTGGAAAATAATAATAGTTGATGCAGAAAGATTCTGATCAGGATCTTGCTGGTGATGGAGACAAAAGTGATGTCAGGAGAGCAACTACATTCATTTGATTTCTTAACACAACTAGGTAAATGGAAATTCTGTATAATGTCTAGCATTTCTTTAATGGTATATATTTCAATAGATAAAACTTAGATTGCTGTCCAAAATTTTTGTTTTGACATTTTCCTTGATATTATATTAGTAAGGACAAGTAATGCCAGCTACTATAACAAATAACCCCCAAATCTCAATGGATTAACACAATAAAATTTATTCGTTGCTCCCAAAAGAGTCAGAAAGTCTTTCTGGGTGCCTCTTTCAAGTGGTGACTATGGGATCCAGGCTCTTTGTATTGTATGACTTCCACACCTGGTCTCCACTGTTACTACCAAAAGAGAAGAGAAATCATGAAAGATCACACAGACAGTTCTGTCCAGTCCTAGAAGGGTTGTGCATCATTTCCATCAATTTCTAACTGGCCAGGACCTAATCACATGGTCCAATCTAAAGGAAGCTGGGAAATGGAGTGCCCCTGTGTGCACAGAAAAAAGAAATGGGATTAACGAGCATCTAACCAGCCAGTCTCTGCCACAGATGCACAACCAAACCTGGGAATTTTATTTTTCTTTGTAAATTTATCAGCAACACTCCTTAACATTTTGGAGGGAAGACTACTTTGCCATATTTCAATGGGTTCTCAATACCACATAATTCGGGATCAAACTGTATTATGCAAATCAATGAATTCACAAACTCATAGCTCTGAGACCTGGAAGTGATCTTGAGACTCCCTAGTTGAATTCACCTCTTCAAGCAGGTAATGTTCTCTCCAGAGACTTTCAGCCTCTTTTAATCACCGAGAATTTCTTTAATGATTTTTCTCCAAAGACCTTACATTCAGAAATAATTTGTTTACCAAACCACATTTATGGAACAATAGTATTTATTTTTCCAATGCCTTATTAATCAGAAACATAAAACTGCAAATCAAAAGTTCTGAGCAGAATATGAAGTCTTATAATGAGCTGATGTAAAGCCAGTGAGAAACAAAGAAACTGGAGTTCCAGGGAGGCTGTGTGTTATTTTAGTTATGGAATGAATCGCATCCCCCAGATTCTGATGGGGAAGCTCTAACATCCCAGTGTGATTGTATTTGTAGATAGGCCTTTAAGGAGGTGATTAAGGTTAAATGAGGTCCTAAGTGTGGCACCCTAATCCTATAGGACCGGTGCCCTTACAAGAAAAGGATGAGATACAGAGATTCTCTGTTCAAACGCAGAAGAAATTTTATGTTGAGACACAGCAAGACACCACTGCCTATAAAATAGGAAGAAAGGTCTCACCAGAAACTAGCGCTGCCGGCACTTTGATCTTGGCCTTCCAGCCTCCAGAAAGAACTGTGAGGAAATAAATTTCTGTTGTTCAAATCACTCAGTCTGTGGTATTTTGTTATGGCAGCCCTAGCTGACTAATATACCTTTTGTTAAAGGTAAAATTTCCATTGTACTTCTTGAAAATATGAAAATAGACCTCAGATGCTTGCTCTATCCTTGTCAATTTGATTAGGAACAAACGTATTATTCTCCTTTTGTAGAGAGATTTACTTATATAGGGAAATATCATCTCAAATCTCATTTCTTCTGGATGTAACTGTATCAAAAAGCCCTAGCTAGAAGAGTTAGCTCTGCAAGCATGCACTTACCTAAGATTTGGTATTTATTTGTTTGTTGTTTGCTTGTTCTTTACTATGTTGTCCCACCTCCTAGAGGTTCAGATTCTAGCTTTAATATTCTCTTAGGCAATCTTTGTATACAATTATACATGTATATTAAATGATGTTGAAACTTTCAACCCAAGTTCTCATTTTTAGATTAGTGCAGAGAATGGGAAAAGAAATCATGACAATTAAATGAAACATTTAGATCTGTCACCAGCAAATCATTTCCTCATCCCTCTTCCAGACAAGAATAAGTACATATAGGTTCAGAAAAAGTTATTGAGGCAACATGTCAAGGTCATTTTTTAAAAGGCTCGAAAGCCTCTATTGCAAAGAGGTGTTGGTTGTCGGTGTTTGTCACACCCCTCTCTCCCTCCTCCTCCATGTATGACTCTCATACTTGCACTTCATGGATCTGCTTCCCTGTGACCATCACAGACTTAAAGAATGTGAAGACTGTTAGGAAGCAGGATTTAGCATCCCCATTTTAATAATAAATACAAACACACATTTACCCAGTACGTTTTACGCCTGCCTGCAACAAAAACAGCTGAACAGATTGTGATGAAATTCAGAGACTGACAGTCTGACAAAAAAATCCCTTTTTGTCTAAAATCTGGCTTCCATAGGTTTTTGCAAATCTAAATATTTGATTTTGCACTGGAAAAGGAGCCAGTCTTATGTACAATTTATAAAATAAATGTGTAGATACATGTTTTAAAATCTCCAAATTTTGTCAACACATACTGTCCAACTTGAAAGACTTTTCTCCCCCATTTTTTTCCCTATGACTTGGGTGTATTTTCCTCCTGCCTTTTAAGGCTTCAACTATATTTATCTAATAAGAACTCTTTTGCAAACCAGTGTTTCAATAGTGATTTAACACTAGTTTCAGTGTCAAATTGCCCTTTCCACAGCAGGGAGTTTTAAGCCTTGCTGTATTATACTTCCAAGACTCTCAGGAGCTGGAGTTGGGAGATATAATATTTTCTTTGAAGTTTGCCTTTCACTACACACTGGGATGCAAACAAGCTTCAGTAACTCAGCAGTCAAACAATTCCATCACACAGCGACCAGGGCTAAATATTGTACCAAATTTTCTAATTATGTCTTTGTAATATTTGCTACACGAGGTTAGGTGAAGGCAGACTAGAATCAACATAAAACTCCTTGTCTAAACAGGACATCTGGGCTTTGAGGTATGTTGTTTATTGCCTCAAAATTCCCCTTCAGCAAGTCGTAATCACAATAAAGATACCTTAATCGACAAAAACCTTAAAGGTATTTCTGATAAACTCACATATATGTTAACGGTACTTATTGTACCAGAGATGCATATGACCAGACTGTATACAAATGTGAAGTTCCAGGTTAAAACAGATATATTTTATTCCCATGCACATTATTATATTGCCTTTCTGGTTCATATATCATAGCAATTTAGCTGCTGTAGTGCTATTTCTTTAAGGGATTTCTCAACCATTTCATATCCTGAAAGGTGGACCTTTTCCTTTTATGAGATTTCTAAAGTTTATGCATCATTCCTTTCTTTCTTATTAATAGTTCAGAGAGAGAGAGAGAAGAAAAAATGATAAACTGCCAAGGAGGCATCTCATCCATGAGAGGGAAGTAAAGTGTTGAAGAACATTCCATGACCCAGTAGAAAGTATCACGAACTGTTTCCCACAGAAGTTGCAGGCAAACCTGAATGGCAAGTATTGTCAGGCATGTCCCTTGAGGCATCCTACAGCTCTAAAGAGCTGAGGAACTGAGCAAAGTACTTTCTGTTTCATTATAAAAATGTAAATATTTCAGTATTGTCCTAAAAGTTAAATAAGAGTTTTGATGTACTTTAATAGTCACTAATTTATGGCAGCATCTAGACACAGTATCTAGAGAGATCCATATTTTGGAAGAAAGAAGACTTAGGGGTTTCAAGAAGTTATTTGGGGTCTTCTCGATCGCTAGTGATACAGCGGGGAAAGGAGAGAGACTGACTCATAAGAACGTGACTCTAGCAGTATTTCCTTGAGGGCAGGCTTATCTAATTAAAAAGGGTCAGCTTTGCTATAGGCAATGGGAAGCATCCCTGCCTTCAATAGGCTGACAGTTTCAAAGTATGGAAACTTTGAAGAAGGGGGTTGAGGAAGAATATACACTAAAATATTAACTGGCAGTGGTGTCTAAGAACTGAGACTGAACAATTTTTATTTTCTTCTTTCTGCATACTTATATTTTTGTAACACTATAAAAATGAGCAGGGGACTTCCCTGGTGGTGCAGTGGTTAAGAATCTGCCTGCCAATGCAGGGGGCACCGGTTTGATCCCTGGTCTGGGAGGATCCCACATGCCGCGGAGCAACTAAGCCCGTGCGCCACAACTACTGAGCCCGCGAGCCACAACTACTGAGCCTGTGTGCCACAACTACTGAAGCCTGCACACCTAGAGCCTATGCTCCACAACAAGAGAAGCCACCACAATGAGAAGCCCGTGCACCGCAACCAAGAGTAGCCCCCGTTCGCCGCAACTAGAGAAAGCCCATGCACAGCAACGAAGACCCAATGCAGCCAAAATAAAGTAAATAAAATAAAATAAGTAAATTTATAAAAAAAAGAGCAGATATGAATTATGTCATCAAAAAAGTGTTTAATGGAAGCAACCAAGATATCCTTCAGTAGGTGAATGAATAAACTGTGATACACCCAGACAATTGAATATTATTCAGCACTAAAAACAACAAGTTATCAAGCCATGAAAAGACACGAAGGAATCTTCAGTGCATATTACTAAGGGAAAGAAGCCAAAATGAAAGGCTACGTACTGTATGATTCCATCCATAGGCTGTGTGGAAAAGGCAAAAGTACATAGACAGTGAAAACCAGTGCTTGCCAGGGATTGAGGGGGAGAGAGGGATGAATAAACGGAGGACAGAGGATTTTTAGGGCAATGGAACTATATGATACTCTATATACATATATGATACTCTCATACATGTCTGATATTATAATGATATATGATACTATAAGAATAGATATATGTCGCTATAAGTTTGTCCAAACCCATAGAATGTGGAACACCAAGAGTGAGCCCTAAAGGAAACTATGGACTTTGGGTGATTACGATGTGTCAGTGTAGGTTCATCAGTTACAACACATGTACCACTCTGGTGGGGCATGTTGATAACGAGACAGTCTGAACAGGGATGGCAACAGGGGGTTATGAGAACTCTCTGACCTTCCTTTCAATTCTGCTGAGAACCTAAAACTGCTCTAAAAACAATTGTCTTTAAATGTGAAAAAAACAAATAACTAAAAGAATAAAAAATGAAGAAATATCATGTGCTTTGGAGAAATTAGTATTGTCATGTCCCGTCTCTCGAATCCAGTAACTTAACATAGACCCAAATGTCATCCTCTGTGATATTATAAAAAAGAAAGGTCAGCTAAATATGGGTAAACAGCTCATGAGGGTGAAAAGGTAAATGCTCAAAGTAGTCAACCACAGGCCATTCAATGTTTATTCAGAAAAGTTTAGGATTATAAAAATAAATATCATTCAAGCCATAATTAGTAGTATTACGAAGAGGCACAGAAAACTCACCCTCCACATGAGGCGTCACAAATTGAGTCATAGACCTGCATTCAGTTGAACACCAAACAAGGTGCCCCTTTTTCTAAAGTAATGAATATTCTTCAAACAGCAAGGGAGCAGGGCTGCTGTTTGATGCTGATGACATTGAAAATTTAGGAGAACGGAAATCCCATCATTTTTCATTTGTATGCAAATTTGTCTGTTCCAGAAATTAACCCCTGGACCCCACGTCAGTTTTCATCTCCAGGAATTTTCTCTGCCAGCACCACACGATTTAGGCTTGTCACTATCCTGAGGTCACCAGACTTCCCCAGTTTAAAAACAACCACCACCCCCAAAGTCAGAATGGGCGCTTTGTATACCCTCATTATTGGAGGACAGGCCTGCTGTAAAATGCACATCTCGAACGGCTGGCCCTGCTGCCAGCAGCATTGAAATGCAAACTGCAGATGACTTTGGCCAAATAGCTCTCATTGACCACTGCTCCCCGTCTTAGGTGAACCCGGAACAATAGACCAATCCTATTACCCTCCTTTTGAGCCAGATCTTCAACTGTTAAAAAGTTCTTTTGTTAGTTCCCACCTTAGACAAATGTCACCATCTACATGTGAAGGGGAGAGAGGTGATTGAGGTTTTTAATTGATGTGGATTTAATTATGCTAATTTAGACAGCTGTAAAGCATTTCAGTATAGCTGCATAATAGGGCAAGCAAATACAGGTGCCCTTCACTGTAGGGGCTTAATTTTTAACCTAGGTAGCTTTAAAAGAGAAAGGGAGTTCAAAAGCGTGGGCAATTTACGATTTATAGAGGGAGGTCCACCCACGCTCTGAAATGTTTAGAAGGCTCTACGTGCACCTAAGAGAGAGTCGAATGAAACCCTCATTCTTCATTGAAAACTCCACACTTGCCTCTAACTAGAAAAGACAATTTTAAATGAGGTGTATATCAAGAATTGATTTGAGATAACACTAAACTAGAAGTTGGGGATTAAAAATGACCTTTATTTTCATCTCTGAAAAAAAAATCACACAATGGAAATGGTGATAAAAATTAGCAAGAATTTAAAAAATTTTTTTTAAAGAAAGGGCTTTTGATTTTTTGAACTTTAATGACAAGGTGAGTTGACCTCACCGTGTATCTGACGTGACTTTCATTCCATTACCAGCAACATGGAGACATGATACTAGGCGTCATCAGTGGGAAAATAGTATTCTTTTAAATTGCTGTATAATTCTGTTTTGGTTTCTTGGGGTTTTTACTTGGGGTGAATAATGCAGCAAACCCTATTTAAGTTGTATTGAGTCTTAAACAAGTATGACATGGGATCCTATTCCATGGATTAGATGCTCAAGAAACACCACATGGTTAATTCACTGCTCCAAAGGTGGCCTGGTTTTAAAGGGCAATGTCGGACAGGCTGGTATATAATAGTATGAGTGAAAAGGAGGAAGAATCAAAGACATTTTATAGCACTTTTTTTGTGGCTTGCTGAGGTAGGGAGGTCTGAAAATGCTCCAGCACTTCTGTGCCCGGTCACCTCTGGGTGACAATTCCTTCAAGGCCGGAGCTGCCCCCCAGACACTGAGTCTCTCCTCCTAGGAGGCCTATTGCATTTCTAGAGGACAAAGAGCTTATCAATGAATCATCTTCCTTTCTCCCGGGCCATTTCCTTCTCAACCTTGTCAGGCTTCTCTTCTGCACATTTTCCTTTGTCCTACACTAATCAGACATGTAATTAGCTGGCAAAGAAAAGAAGAAAGAAGCAGGGGCATCTGTCCTCTGTTCCACACAGTGGGTGGAGAGTGACTTTTCCAATCCTGCCCCAGTTTTTGGTGAAAACACACAGATTTGTGCATGAATTCTGACTCAGGTTTTTACTAACTCTTCAGATCTTGGATGGGCTATTTAATTTCTCTGACTTCTTTGATTTATCAAATGAGATAATCATTAATGGTTCATACATTTGTTGACTCTACCTATGAGCTGTGGATGAAATATGCCTACTGTTCTTCCAGCACACAATAGGCACAAATGGTACTTGTTCTGTTTCTCTCGTCATCACCCACAATGCTTCATGCTTTCTCCATCCCAGCATCCCACCCCTCACTCCTTTTCTCTTTTCTTTGACCCATAGCTTCTTTACTCATATTCCTTGGGATACCATCATATTATTTTCTCCACTCTTGAAAATTTACTCCCTTTAATTTTGTTTTTATTTCCTTCCCTTCTGCCAATTTATTACTTACTATTTTTTCCTTTTGTTATTTCTCAGAGATTCTCTACCATCTTCCTCTCACCTCTTCCCCCTTTTTGCATTATAATAGAAGTGGAGAAGGGAGGAAGTTGTTAAAAATTTAAATGGGGATCTCAAAGGAGCGGAGAAAAAAATAAACATTCAAGAACTTTAGTGATAAAATTCTGATACTATTTTGCCTAAAGGAAGTCAAAATAGTGCCTGTCTAATGTAAATCTGTACAACTTATTTCTTTCTGTCTCTATGCTATAGGCATAATCTAAAATATGGAAACCAGTCATCCAAAAACAATATGGAAAAGTTGCAACTCAAATTAGTTGAGGATGTTTGTTCTTAAAATGGCATAGGCATGGCAAGAATGGTAATAATGGTAGCACTCTTTTGATTAATACTGTTTTAATAAAATTAATAATAGTAATAATGGGATTCTTGTTTCTCACAACATGGAAACTTTTTTTTTTTAGATGAATTTTCTTACATTCAATCAATCAACATTACAAAGTGTTCACACTACGTACAACTTCATAACATCCAGGTCTGCGGTCACCTGTAAAACAGGGGGACCTCCAATCTCTATACTTCTACAGGTGGGCAACCCGAGGGTCTGTCCACAGTGCTTGCTTGCCCAGCCTCCTGCCACGTCCCAGGCTGGGGACCGCTGACCGGCAGGCTTCTGAGTCCTGAGCACAGGCCTGGGCCCTCCTCAGGCCTTCCCGTGAACCACACCTGAGGCTGCTGGGGCAGGGGGCGCTTGCCGAGGCGTGGTCATGTGTGGGCCGGCACCACGGGAGACAGCTGGTCCAGGGGCTCAGAGACCAGGCTCGGGTGAGTAGGCCCCATTCCCTGCGACCGGAAGGATACAGAGCTGAGGTTACAGAATGAGAAGCAGCCTAGGGCATGCAGGATGTGACACTAGTTGCTGTGAGGGACAGAACGGGGACAGAGGCTGAAGACCATCGGGCAGCTGAGGAAGCCGGAGACACAGATACAGTGGGGCACACGGAGGAAGCTGTACCCACACACGTCCTCTCCTTCAGGCAGGTCCGGTGTCGGGGGTCTCATCCTCTGCCCGTCCTTCCCCTCCCGGACCTGGGTGTGGCAGAGCAGAACACACAGGGCTGGTACACAAAGGTGAACACAAGCACGAACATCCCCGTGGCAGGCTTGGGGCTCAGGGGTCGGGAGGAGATGGGAGCTGCAGGACCTCGTCACTCATGACTGACCTCACAGCAACTGTGGGAGATACTGGTTTAGGTAAGCAACAAGGACGTTTGTTTCTGCTTGTTACAGAGGAAGGAAAAAAAGTCAGCAAATATTAAATTCCCAGAAATGTGCCTTATGCAAGAGTAGAGCGTGCATTTGTGTTATTTGAAAATCTCAAGAATCTAATGTACAAAAAAGGGAAATGAACCTGACAAAAGGAAACCCCAAACCTGTGTTTAGGGACTGCTGACACTGCCTGGGGTGCCCAAGAATCCTACAGCTGAAGAAAAGCTCACAATACAGGAGTGACAAGCCACACAAGAAAACAATTTTCCGTAAGAGAGAGTCAGGAGACAAAACAAACATAAAGATTAGTACCCTTAATACCTTAATCTAATAATCTGAAAGACAATACAAAATAAAGATGCTTAAAATGATAAAAAAAGATTTAAAAAAGGAATAACTATAAAAAGAACAGAACATAATGAAAAAAGGAAAGGCAAATTTGAAAAATAAACAGATTAAGCATGCAGAAATGAGAAATTTATTCATTAAAATGAAAATCCTCAATGGATGGGCTAATCAGTAGCTAAAGAGCTCATGCCTGAACTAGAAAACATAGCTAAGAAAATTATCTCCAATTAGTACAGAGAAAAGGAGACCCAATGAAATTTTTTTTAATGCTAGAAGACATGAAGGAAAGAATGAGATGGTCAAACATATATCTAGAAGGAGTTACAGAGGAATGAAATAAATGAAAATAAATCCATACCTGGACACATCATAGTTAAAATAGATAATAATAAAGTTACAAAGACAGGCATATTAAAGGCAACTAGAAAGAAAACTCAGATTACCTAAAGAACAGCAATTAGGCTAAAGCAGAGATTTCATCAATAAAAATAGAGTCAGCAGGAAATGGAATAATATCTTCAAAGTGCTATGGGAAAAAAACAACTGTCGACTTAGATTTTTATACCCACATCAATTATAATTAAAGATTAAGGATGTGATCAAAAGAGTTAGGATTTTTTAAAAAATAAAAACTGATAGAGTTTACTATCCTCAGATTTCTTACTGAAAGAACAACCAAAGGATGTACATCTGTAAAAAGAACATTGACTTAGAATAAAGGAGAGGTACAAAAGGTGGTGCTCAAAGAAACTGGTAAATATGTGTGTAAGTCTAAGTAAATATTGAGGTAAAATACAGTGACTTAGTTTAGGGGATAAAAACAAAGGGGAAGTAAAATAATATACTGATGGTAGAAGAGTGTAGTGTTTGGAAACTAAAACAAATAGGTCAAGTGTGCTTGTTAAAAACTTGTGAGCACCACTGAAGAAGTAGAATATATAACTCCCATTTAATAACAGCAACAACAAAAAAGAAAAAGCAATTAATCTAAATAAGAATAGGAAAAAAATGACAAAATGAAACAGGGTAAATAGAAATCATAAACACAATTAAAGTAAATCTCTCTCTTTATGTATATACACACATTCTCTTGGTTTAGTTTCTCTGGAGAACCCTAAGAGAGCAGGATTGAAGGCTCATAAAGATAGTGACCTCTGGTAAGAAAATGCATTGTGTTCAACATAATGAGAGACAATTAGAATTGAAACTAACTAGTCGATCTAAGAAATGAGTGGCAAGACTAAGAATACCTTAATAAATAAACATGAGATGGCTTTGAGTTGGCACATGAAATATCAGTCAATCATAAGAAAGACTCCCTTATATCTAAAGCTAGCATTTCCAGTGAAATAAAAAACAAGTAGAATGGCTTAGTATAATTTTAGCTAGAGAAAGGGATGAGAAACTTATTTTTATTCAGCATCTACTAGATGTCAGGCAATTTATGTACATAAAATGATCACTTAATTATCAATGAATTTCACAATATTTAATTATCACAATATAATTCATCACATCTAATTATCACAGTATCCTGCCAAGTCAGACCCTGAGCTTTAAGGAAATCAAGTCACTTGTCGATGGTTACTTGGAAAGCAACTAATTGTTGGGGCTGGTAAGTCTGAAATCTGCAGGGCAGGTGGCAGGCTGGAGACCCAGGAAGAATTAATGCTGCATCTTGAGTCGGAAGGCAGTCTGGAGGTAAAATTCCTTCTTTCTAGGGGGACCTCAGTATTTTCTCTTAAGGCTTTCAGCTGATTGGATGAGGACCAACCACATTATGGAGAGTAATCTGCTTTACTCAAAGTCTACTAATTTAAATATTCATCACATCTAAAAAATATCTTCACAGGAACATCTAACCTGATGTTTGACCAACTCTTGGTTCCCCAGCCTAGCCAAGCTGACATATACAATTAACCATCACACCAGGCCACGGCAATCAAATGAGATCAGCCCTGTACCTTAAGGCTCCTGTCTTCTGTCAGGGCAAGGGTCTCTGAGGTGGCTTGGAGAAAGAGCTCCTCACCACGGGCATGACCACATGCCAGCTGATCTGCAAGCCAGTCTCAGAGGCGTGTGAATGTGAGGCATCAGGGAAGGCCAGTGAGGAGAGAGGTTCAGAGGCCTCCATTCAGGAAGAAGGCAGTGAGCTGAGACCACACAGCAAAGGAAGCTGTGATTGGTCAGAAGTCTGAGGGAGAAATGAGGCTGGGGTGAGAATGTGTGTGTGAGAAGCAGCAAGAGAAGTACAATCAGGGCCAGAGAATGTCATGAGGATGGCAACACTCCACAATAAAAACACTGGCTATTAAAGAAACAAAAAGATAACTGAATCTCTAGAGGTACACTCATGATATTTCGGTTCTCAGCTGAGTCGTAAATGTGCAGTTGTGGTTATCCTTGAACAATTCTCCAAAACTCCGAGACTTATGACTGTAAGATTACCATTCTTCCATGTTGTCATGTGTTGTCTTAGTCTGTTCAGAAGGCTATAACATAATACCATAGACAGGGTAACATAAATAATAGGAATTTATTTCTCACCGTTCCGGAGGCTGGATGTCCAAGATCAGGGTGTCATCATGGGCAGGTTCTGGTGAAGGCTTGTTTCCCGGTTCCAGCTGAGTCCTCACCTGTGGAAGGGGAGCTCTCTGGGGTCTCTCTTATGTGGACACTAATTCCATTCATGAGTGCTCAACTTTTATAATTGAAGGCCCTCCCTCCTTACACCATTACTTGGGGCATTAGGATTTCAACATATGCTTTGGCGAGGGGGTGGGGAGGGGATGGGGGATGGGGGAAGAGCATAAAGCAAACATTCAGATCATAGCATATGTCTTTATATGGGGCCAATGAGCCAGATTTTCTGGCTGCAGAGCTTGGCTTGTTCCTTCCCCCCCACCTACTAATCTGGGGCAACTATTTTGACAATTTAAGCCCCAGTTTTCATACCTGTAAAATGAAAATAATATCACCTACATTAAGGTTGCAGTGAAAATTAAATAAGATAATCAATACATCTAAAGCAGTTAACATTTTGCTTGGCCAATAATAAGTGTTTAATGAATGTTAGCTGTTATCAGTTCTATCCATCTCCTCCATCAGAACCATGTTGAAAAGTTAAGCTCTGGCCACTCACTACAAATGCCTCTTGTTTTTGCATATGTTTATGATGGGTTTTTAAGTTATGTATATGTGAGTATATTTCTATTTCATTTGTGTTTGTGGAGCACCCATTAAATTTAAGAACATATAATGCCTTTCAAACTTCCCATAATGTCTCACAATTCCTAGTGACTTTTATTAAATTTAACAAGCATTTATTGAGAACATACTATGTTCAGGGTCCCACACCAGGTGCTATTCACTACAGTGGACGAAACGAATGTGTTTGTCATTAAGAAAGCTTTGCATAAAGTTTTTATATAAAGTCTCAGCACTGAATTGAGAATGTAATAATATGAATCTGGAAGCCATACAACTGGGTGTCTATCCGGGAGGGGCACATACTGCAAAGACAAGCTCAAGGTTCAGCGAGTCATATTCAGTTTTCAACGTTTACGAAATGCCTGCTCTGTGCAAGCAGGACAATCCTTAGCTTCAAAGGTGTTAGAAGATGACTTACCTTAAAGATGTGTGCTTTGTTTATTTGCTTTTGTTTTGGGAGGTGATCTATGATTGTAAATTTTTATTAAATCCTAGCAGCATTCTTGACACTAAACAAACACAGTGAGTTGCTAATCATAGCACGGGTCATTTATTTTCTGTTTTGGGTCACTTCTTTTCTCTATTGAAGGAAAAGAACATGACAGCTCTCTGTTAATAATGCCAAACTCAAAAATCCATTTTCTTTTTAAAATCTGAGTATCATGTTCCTTTAACCACACCTCATTTTTAAACCTGGTATTCACTTCTGTCCATATTTTTCAAGATCCTACTTAGTAAATAAGACACGCTACTAGAAGGAATCGAGAGGTAAAAGGAAGCCTGAGCCACCATCACCAGTTTCTATGAGCAGGAGGTAGATTATGCTTTCAGAGTTGCTATGTACATTCTCCCTTGGCTCTCCTTCCCCACTGAACCCGAAGAGCAAAACAATACATCTCCCCATGAATATATTATCAGCACTAACTTGACAGTCTCGCTGTTGACAATATTGGTTGTACTTCACTTCACTTTCCTCCTGTGGTCGAAAACCAGATCCAGCCCCCCTGGGCCCTTCCTGGGGCTGTACAGCAGCTGAAGGGCCAACTGCCAATGGGTCTGGAACAGGCTTTCTAACCTCGGCACCTGACTTCCTGGCTGCCTCCATTTCAGGTCTCATTGGTTGATGCGGCAGCTGTGATTCTGACAACGAGCTTGGTGTTGGGTCAAGTTTTTGTTTGGCTGACTTATTCCCATAGATGCCATTTTCCTTGACTCACCCTTGACTACTGAGAATACTCTTTATTACCTTTTAAAATCATGTGATATCCATAAGCAAAAATTGGGATTAACATTTTTGAAAGCATTACCCATGACTGATTTTTTTTTTCAATGCTGAAATGCAAGACGTAAAGCTAGAGCCAGCCCAATCCTGCCTTTAGCACAGTGGTGTATCAAGTATCATTTGTAACTTCAGAATAAAATGCACAGATCTTTTTTCCTGATCTTAGGAACCTGGATGCAATGTCCACGCATGGAAGCAGTTTACAAATGCAAAAGTAGGAAGCGTTTTTATGTATTAGAAACATTGTGACAGTCCTCCTTTAAAAGAATAAATAATTGTGTTCTAATATAAAGAATGCGGAATAAAAATATGTATAACTCTATTGATAAAACAGGACTTTTATTCAATAGTTATAAGACAAGTCACTTGCAGAACTTGCTTACACAAGGAAAAAAGTCTCGGTGGTGTAGCTTTCTTTACCGTAGAACACCATCCTCCCCCAAAACACACTGCAATAATTAATGTCCGTAGTAGAAAAATTCTATGTGATATAATTTATTTATGCTTTGTTTAAAAAATGCCAAATTGAATGCCAGCACTTGAGATCTTGAAATAATGCTGCATATGTTGATACAATAATTTATTAATTTTATTGATTCTCCTGCTTATATGTTGATATTTTAAAGAACTGTATTGTTTTTATTACACAAATTTATAAGATATCTAAATATTAAAGAAATATATAAAGTAGAAAATAAAAGTCTAACCACAGACATTTTAATATAAGCAGCCTGGTGAATAGTCCTTCAAACTTTTCTCTCCATATTCTAATGTATACAGACATAATTTTTACCAAACTCTATCTAATATTTCTTAGACTTTTTTTCATTTCATGATTTCTAAAACTATCTCATTCTTTGAATACACACATATTAGTGGGTTATATGAGTATTATATAAAATATACAATTATTAGTGTGTTAAGTTCATGGCTTTGCAGCCAAATGTCTTGGTTGAGTTTGAATCCTAGCTTCACTATTAGTAATGCTCTGACTTTGACAAGTCGCTTGTTTTCTCTGTAATCCACTTTCTAAACTTGTAAGGTGTGATATGAACAATACCTCCCTGAAATGGTTGTCACGCAGGATGAGGAGCTACTGCTTGGCCCTGGTGGGCACGCCACCACGACAGTGCTGCTACCGTGGTTGTGTGATATCTTCTTAGCAACCTCATGTTGGTGGACATTTAGAGTGATGACAATTTTTATTCTCATACATCACACACTAGTGGACTTCTAAGTACAATGTTGGGAGTATTTCTAAAGGCTGTATTTTGGAAGTACAGTTTTCTAATCAAAGGTGATACACATCTTTTAAATGATAGATATTGCAGAGTAATCATCCCCCAAATTCTAACTACTCACACTGTGAATAAAAGTGAATGAGAATAAATCTGGGATCATGAGAAATATTTTATTAAATCTCTTATCTATGCAATAAAAATGCATAGTTTTTTTTTTTTTTACAAAGAAGCAGGGGATTACTGTAACACAACATAAGTAACACTTGTATTATCCATAAAAATCTTTTTTTCCCAGAATTCCCATGATTCTCACAGTTCTGCACGTCTTTGAGCCCCTCTTTGTCCAGAGAAAGAATTCATAGCATCTTGTCTTCCTATAATCAGTTATTATTAACTGCAGAACATAAGAGTCCATCAGGCAGCTACTCATAAATATCTACCAATCAGATGTGTAACAAATGCTTATGAAAATTAATAAGTCGAGAAATGGAACAATTATGTCATATTCTACAGGTGTGGTAACAGTGTTTCTGAAACCCAGACTGAACATAGCCTGACCGCTCTACCACATATTCAGAACTGAGATGGTTCCAGGCTACTTTTCTGTAGTTACACCAGAGCACAAAGAGGACAAAAAACATACTGATAGCAAGTGCCTCTGATGTCTGGTAATAGATGGTACATGTGTGGTGTGAGAGAGTATGCCCTCAAGCAGTGAGCACTGAATGGCAAATATTTTACAGCTTCTGGAAATACTTATACATTTCTTTCTAGTCCTTTGGCATATAGCTAATTTGAGGCTTTGTCAGGGATCATAACATCTGATGCAATGACAGTAATATCCATCTCTATCAAGACACAGTCCAAAATTTTTTTTTGAATAATAAAGAGGTTTGACACCACATTAATAGAAGGGTAAAGATAAATATTTACACAGGAGAAGTGGTCCATAGGCAAATCTGTTCTCACACACAGCTGCAAATATTGTGTTCTTTACAAAGTTGTATTTGCCTTCTGTGTTCTGTGTTGTTTACATGCCCTAAAACCTTTGCACAATGGAGTTTTAAGATAAAATACATAAAAATATTTAAATATTATCATTGAGAATTTTATTTCACCCTTTCTAAAAATAGGTTAATCTGTGGCATTGATATTTTTCAACTTCAAATGAAATTTTTTTCAAAAATTGGGAATTTGGAGCCAAATAAAAAATTAATGCATTTATATTTTAAAAAGAGTTAACCAAGAACAATATTTGCGTTATATAGTTTTATATTTAACCTGTTTTAAACATAATTTTCTAACTTACCTTCATTTTATTTTATTTTATTTTTTACCTTCTCTTAATTCTAAACTACAATTTTTCTATAAGAATAGAAGCCTAATTCTTTGGAAATAGTGTTCAGTTGGCATAATTGGTATTATAGAGTTTTAAAGTATATTATAGAATATTCTGGCACTAGACACTAAATTGAAATTTTAAAGAAAATGTTGGAAATAGCTGTAAGGGGGAAAAAAGTAGCCTTTTAAATCTAATTTGTTATGCACCGCAGTAGGGTAATGGATGCAATGAAAGTTCTTTTATTGAGTTCCCATGTCCAAAAGGTATTTAGGTAGCAAAGGATGTTAAGCAGACCCCCTGCAATCCGCCTTTAACTGAAGATAGCAGGAAATAAGGTATATAGGTCTGTGTCCTCCTGGTTTTTATTTCCTCGGGAGTACAACTCATGCAAAGGACACCTTAGGCTGCTTAGCCGATCACAAAGGGTGCACTAGACCCCCTCGCCAGCTGCCTGAATAGCGTGATCTGAAGGGTGGCTGAAACCATACTGGGAGTTCAGTCCTTCAGGTGGGTCTTTTCAAATTCCAATAGTGAGAAGTTCCTGGAGAATTGGTAAGGATTTCACTAGTCCCCAGCAGGTTTAAGATCAAAAGCTTTGGTTAAATAAAAGCCTGTTGGGAAATCTTAAAACCTCTTTGTGATGTAACTTTAAAAAGTCAGTACAAAGAACCCTTAGACTGAAGCCGTAACAGCATGAACAAAGAGTATATCAAAACTGATTCCATTAAGGGAAAGAGGACATACAAATTCACTTAATTTAAAGAGCAATCCAGTTATAGATTTAGACCATATAAGTTCTATATAATAGAACTTAGATCATACCATCGAGTCCATTTAGAGGATGTGCTCATTTCTTCTTACATATGCCAGACTTCATTCTTGGTCGTTCAGATATGCTTTTTAAACAACTTATATATTCATTTGCTGAAAGGAGAAAGAGTGGTGTGCATTTAAACTCATTCCTCAAGAAGATACTTTCAAAACAAATTAAAATTAAACTTGATGGGGACCCATCAGTCAGTTGGTTATCTCTTTTTCATGGTGTCAAACTGCTAATTGGCCATCCTCCTTAAAATAATAAACCTTCAATTGATATTGATTAGTAGGTCATTAATGAATGCATTAATTCTAATGTAATTTTTATAATTAATACCAATCCATTCTTTGGCAAGTCACACACTTTTACTAACTGAACTCATCAGTTAATATTTTAACGGAAATATTTTGCTTGGTCAACACCACCCTAAAAAAACCTTTATTTGATTTTAATGTCTGAACTTTGCAATTTGTTTGGAATCTTTCAAAACATATTCATGTACTTGATGTCTCTCACATTTTCACATCAGGCATGTGAGATGGGTAGGTTAAGCATTGTTTTCCTTTTGGTTTTTAATAAATAGGGATACTGAAGCACACTTGGAGGATAGATAGTGTGCTCTCCACTGCACAGTCATTTAGAGAAAGCTTGGACCAGGCCCTATAGCTCCCAATTTCAAGCCTACACACTTATCAACTGAGCAATGTCTCTCAGACTTCAGAATGTAATTACAGCTTATGTTAAAAAATAAAGTGAGGCATATTAAAATTTTTAAGATTCTACTTGAACAAAAACTGATTCGAATTAAGTAGCATTCAATTTAGCATATAGAAAGGACCTCTGAGGAGCTGTACAAAATGAAAGACTTTTGTAGACAAAAGGGAGTAGGAATAAAGAAGTTATACTAGGCCAGAAAGTGCGTTGGTTATTGCAAGGTTATTTTCCTTTAGGGGATGGCAGGGAGCTACCAGGCAGATTATGTAACTAATAATCTGGAGATTATCAGTTATTATTAGCTAATCTGGAGATTCCTGATTGACTGGTTTAAGATTCCATTTCTGGGAGAGCCAAAACTGTAATTAAGTCTCAGTTTGGTGATGTGGGGCTTAGCATATGTGATCTCATTTAGGGCCTGTTGTCTTGTTTTTAACACCTAAGTCGCACACGGTGGGATTCATCCCAAAGAACTCTTTTTCAAGTGTGGTCAGTATTGACCATGAATATCCTAAAATTCTCATAGTGATAGATGGAGAAACTGATCCTTCTACCATATTCAGTTTTTTTCTTCTCTTCTTCACTCATGTCTTCTTTTACTTCTCTTCGTCGTCTGTTCTTCTATCTGTGTCATCTGATTAATGATAGGAAAATAAAGAAAGGAAAGTGGCAGATTAAGTCAATCACTGTGGGTAAAGTATAAAAATCTTTGGGGCAAGTCCTCCTTGAATGAACCACCCCAATGAGTTTTCCCCCCAGCTACCTGAAGTCCCTTAAAAAAATATGAACAAAGATCTCAACTGAACTGACTAGCTCTACTGAAAGCAAGCAGACAATACGTTTTTGAGGGTTCTGCATTCTTACAGAGTCTCCACTGAAACAGCTGAGCCAGAAGCCCACCTTTCCCAGGTGTGCAGTCAGATTTTGGTCTGTTTTAAGCTGTTTAACGAGCTCCTATTCGTGTCGGTCCTGATGGAAGGTTCACTCAGGTAGGCGCTCTACCGAACAATTAGCCCTTTGTGATCAATAAAAAACTTCAAATCAGTAATGAAAGGAGGGCATGGTTACTAAATCTCTGATTCCCAAATATGCTTATGTGAGTGTATTTACATATATATTCTGTATGGATTACATATGTGTTCAAACAAATACAGTTCATCTCTGAGGTGTTGTTAGGATATAAACATTCTGCTCGAACACTGGCTCCGTGCTCAGGGGCACTATGTGAACTAACTAGCTTATCTTGATGCTCTGGATACTTTCAAAGACACCCTAAGACCTTGCTATGCTTGAAGTTATTGCTTACTTGTGGAGTGCTTTAAATTTTTAAATCCATTCCAACGTGCCACTGCATATTCTTGTATTGGAACTCTAGTCTTGAATTCCAAAAAAATTCAAAACCCACTACTCTAGCAAATGAATAACTTGAACATAAAGGTATTCTTTGAACACTGGGCACACCATCATCAAGATTCTGGACACTAAAGAGATTATTTTAAAAGTGTATGTTATAGAATCAGTCTCAAGACATTTATACTTTTGTAGTGGAAGAAATACCTGCAGAGATGACGCACAAATTCATGAATTGTTCCATAATTTTAAATTGATCGCTCCCTCCTCCTCCCCACCTTATCTTACATCTGCTCTAACGGAGCATTTACACTCTTTATTTCATGTGAAATTTCACATGTCTTTTTCATTAGAGTCAGAGACTCTTGTTTATTATTGTTAATTCAGTGACTATCACAGGACACATGATAGGTGCTTAATAAATGTTAGCTGAGCTAATGAATGAAAACTAGATGAGCACCTGGAGGAAAGAAGAAACAGATGATTATGGGTTGATTTTTTTTTCAGTGCCCAAAACAGAAAAAGCAAAAATTAATGTCTAGAATTTTTTCAAAGTGAAAATAGCTATCTTTTCTGACTGATAAATAATACATGCCCACTGGAAAATATTCAAATATCTCACTATAATTCCTCTATTAGAGAAAACCAGTTGTTATGATTTGGTGTACGTATATATCTCTCAGGTGTTAATCCATGCATGTACAAGGTTGACTTCAAAAAAAAAAATTGGAACCATAGTATATATACCCTTTTGTTCACTGACTAGCTTTAAAAATTTAACAGTATATTTCTGATGCCTTTCCATGACACAAGTGTTCCCCTTGAACTGGCTATGGTAGCCTCTATTTTGTATATTTCATCATGTATTTAATTCCACTGACAGACATTTAGGTTGCAGTCAATTTTTATTCTTATAAACAGTGCTTCAATAAACATCTTTTAACATCTTTGCAAGTTCAGATTTATTTTCTTGGCATAAATTCCTAGACGTGAAATGGACTTAAAATGTTAAAGCATGTTGTTAAATTATTCTAGAAAAAAAGGTCATGCCAATTTATACTCCCACCAACTGTGTATAAGCCATTTTCTCTATCGCCTTGCCTGGATGTAACTCATTTAGAAATCCTTGTTAACCTAATAAGGAAAGAAGCCTCATTGGTGGTGGTTGTTATTGTTTTCCCATTGTTGTTTTAAATCCTAGACTACTTAGGGACCTTTTAAATAAATCAATTCTTGATAAATCACACATGTCCCACCCATGAAACATGTTCAGTACCAAATTAACTCCCCTCTCCTACTCAACTGGGTTGTCTTCTCTTTGTACCAGCACTAGGTATGAATCAAAGAAACAAGAAGATCTTAATATTAGGTTGAACATACCTAGGAGAGATCTAATATGTACATATAAATCGATGAAATCTCAAAATAAAATGTGTTTGATTATTGACTAAATAGTTTCATCATGGTTCCCTTCTATTAATGTGGATAACTGAGTAAATGATAACATAATTCACAAATTATATAACCCTGTTGCAGGAACAAGTCTTCAGATCATGTCAGCTACTGGTAATAAGACCACCTACCTCTAAGTTTTTTGAAGTCTCTAACGGGATTGTTAGCAATTCTACCACGAAGTCTAGAACTCAAGAAGCTGCTGACATGATGTGGTGGTGTGAAAAAATCTGTGAAACCAGAGAGATGTGTCTAAGAATACAGCACTCACGACATGAATAAAAACCATTTTATATTTCTCTAGTCCCAGTAAGTGTATGTGCCAAACCTTGCCTTGGAAAAAGAAATAGCACCTTTATACTTCAAAGCTTACAACGCTATCCCAAAGAGTAAACACTAGTCAATATTTCTTGCCCATGAATAATGGTAAGGTATTTGCAGGAAGGTCTTAGAGACTTCACGTGTTTCTTTGCGGACTGGGTCAGCTCTTCTGCATAGCTTGCCAATGAGTATGAAGTCTATGTTTTGAAGGCATCAGTGTGAAGAATTGTAGCCCCACTGCACTATTTTACTACTCACCACAAAACTTAGCTGCAGTGAGCTACCGAGTATGTTCACTAAGACACGGTAGTTGTGTTGTCTATTGCTATACAACAAACAAACCCAAAATTTAGTGACTTAAAACCACACACATTTACTATCTCACAGTTTCTGTGGGTTTAGAACCTAGGCACAGCCTAGCAGGGTCCCCTGCTTCAGGGCCTCTCAGGAGGCTATTATCTAGAAGTCAGCTGGTACCACAGTCACATTAGCTGAGGCAGGATCTGCTTCCAAGCTCACATTAGTAGTTGTGATTCAGTTCTTCCTAGTCTATTGGAATGAGAATCTCAGTGCCTTGTTGGCCGTTGGCCAGAGGCTGCTCTCGTTTCCTGGCCACATGGGGCTCTCCAACATGGAAACTTGGTTCCTCAAAGCCAGCCAGAGAGAGACCCTGCTAGCAAGACAGAAGTCATGGTCTTTTATAACCTAATCATGAAAGAGACATCCAATAACTTTGTCCACATTCTATTCATTAAAAGCAAGTCACGGGCTTCCCTGGTGGCGCAGTGGTTAAGAATCTGCCTGCCAACGCAGGGGACACGGGTTCGAGCCCTGGTCTGGGAAGATCCCACATGCCGCGGAGCAACTAAGCCCGTGAGCCACAACTACTGAGCCTGCGCGTCTGGAGCCTGTGCTCCGCAACAAGAGAGGCCGCGATAGTGAGAGGCCCGCGCACCGCGATGAAGAGTGGCCCCCGCTCGCCGCAACTGGAGAAAGCCCTCGCACAGAAACGAAGACCCAACACAGCCAAAAATAAATATAAATAAATAAATTAAAAAAACCCAAAAAACAAAACAAAACAACAACAAAAAAAAGCAAGTCACTAGGTTCAAGGAGAGGTGATTGCACAAGTTAGTGAATACTAGGAGTCAGGGATCATTGGGGGCCACCTTAGGAGGCTGCCTACCACAGCAGGTGTTTCCTCAGTTGATAACAGGAATAGAGGACACTGGGGAAAACTGTAAAGGGGAAGGCCAGGAGACACGGTGGGAGAGGAATTTCTCAGGAAAAGGCTCACAACACTCCAGTGATACATACACTGTCAACAAACAGTTGAATCTGGGGGTGTTAACCACCTTGGGAAAGTGTGTTAAGTCTCAGGTCAAATCAGTATGTACCATGTCAAACCAGTAACTTCTCAAATTATGTATTATTGGGGAAAATTGAAATAATAGTATAACTGGGTGACAATGGCAAATTAATGGATAAGAGAGAAACACCAAGAGGGAAAATATTCCATACCTAAGGTAAAAAAAAGACTGTAATTCTTCTTCCCTCAAAATGTATCTAACAATTAACATTGACAAAATGAAATTAATGACATTCAAAGGACTCTTAATCCGTATTTATTCTATCTAAACATGTACACCTGCCATTTATTTGTCATTTGTCGAGCTTAAATTTTGAGTTTGTCTTGTCAAGACCATAGACCTCGTGATAATTTCATGTTTGCCTTTACTTTGCACCCACCATTCATTTTGATAGGATAGTTGGCTCAAGGCAAGGGTATGTTGGGGACTGTAAAATAAAATAGAGAATATATAGCTTACTGATTTATATGGGGGAAGGGAGCTCATACTCACACTAGGATTTTTTTTTAGCACGGCTGTTCTAGTACGTTGAGCTAATCGGCTGAGTGTTTGCGTGGGTGGGTTATATACACGTTTCTGTGATAACAAAAATGAACAGAGATATAGCAGATAAATTGCCTTAACAGGTTTTGCTTGGTTTTAGTGCAAAAACTTACTAATTAATGCAAGTGTTGCAATCATTTTTATGACATTCCCCAAAGATGGCACTTTAAGGGTTATGCCATATGCTGATTGACAGCGGCCATAATTCCACACAATGAGACTGTATCATATTGTTTGAAGTGAGGTGATATTCATCTCTTGAAACTGATCAAACATATCATTGCATCAAACAGTATTACAATATAATCACGCTGTATATGGAGACTGCCAAGGCTGATCATCATGTTGTACTCTTTTCCCTTGGACTTCTCTAATAGCAGTTGTGACACACCACTGCATCCACATTTTCCTTTAAGAACTCAGAATCTAAGATAGAGAAAAAAAATCTGCATAAAATTGTGGTTTGGTTATGCTGTGTGAGTGTTTGTTTGCAGACTGCTTTAGAATTACAATTTTCCTTCCATAAAGATCTCCCTAAGTATACAAATAAAAACCTGGTAAGGCCAAGATAAAAAGAGAAGATTCCAAACGGGCAGAAAATAATTCAAATGCCTTTTATTTGTCTTTAGTAAACAAGCAAACAGGGAAGAAGTGTCTTTTTAAAAAAATACTTTTTAGTGTCTGAAACTTCCAATGGTATTTCTTCCTAATGTACTGTTTTGCAAAGACACTTGCTTTATCTACTGACTCTGGGGCTATTTCAGCTGCAGATGAAAATGATATTAGAACCTATTCTTCTCCCAGTATTAGTTGCTGCTCATCTTGGAAAGCAGTGCCAGGATGGGCATGAGTAAATGAGGGCAATTTGGCTATTCTCTTAGTGGCATTCTTAGCGGTATGAAATTCTATAACACAGCAGCTTTTAGACTGATATAATTTAGGAATTGCCCTTTTATTATCCATCCATCCAGCCATCCAGCCAGCCATCCAGCCATCCACCTATCTAATAACTTGGGGACTATGTTCAGAATAGTTTACAAGTAAACAGGATGCTAGGATGGGAGCCATCATCTATTCACGCTGACATTCACTAAGAGATGTGTTACCAATTCTGGTCCTCCAGGGTTGATCCATGCAAGTCTCTGAGATGTCACCATCTTATCTGGACCTTACTAATTTGTCTAAGTCAACCCTAACCCTAAGCTGTTAGGTTAAATGTTCTTAGACTTCTGGGCCTATAGCAACTATGTGGTTCTTTCAGAGACTCCGTGGGATATCAGGAACACAGAGGCTCTCTCTGATTGGCTATCTGAACACTCACGGCCATCTCTCTCTTCTACTGCTCCTGCATTGTGGTGGGCACAGGCAACCTGTGAGGCTAGAGGATCTTGGGTTCCCCCAAGATACAAGAGCAGCTAGCTCTCTGCTCCCAGATTCTGCTAACCATGGACATTTCCCCCAGGTCAGGTGCAGGAAGATCAGAGCCAAAGTCCCTTTTCAGAGACACCACCAGTCTTTAAGCTCTGTGCTTTCCTTCTGAACATTTTCTCCTTTTCTTCTCTTCCTTAACCTATAGAGACTTCATTTAATATATGGTGAAATACACTGAATTTTCATCTATTTTTCTCAAATCTTTTGTTTGTGATGTTAATATCATGATTTCAGATCTTTAGGGCATGTCTGATACACAAAGGTCCAGGGTTTTGAAATTCAAAATCTGAGAACTGTCTCTTCGCCTCTCTTTCTGCAGGAGCATCCATTGCTCATGCAAGTAAGGACAAAAGTCCTAGTAGCTGCCCAATGGTGAAGAAGAGTCCCTATGTATCCTCTCTCTCTTGCTTTTTTGTCTTCTACTTCATTAATTTTGTTGTTTGATCCTTTATTTCTTTCCCCTATTTTCTTAGAGTTTAGTTGGCTGGATTTTTTATTTTTTTCTAGTTTGTTGAATAGAATAGTTAGTACTACTTAAGCTACATCACATATTTTTTATTTTGCTATTGGTCGCTTTAAATTTTGAAACAATCAAAAATTCTTTTTTTTTTTCTAGCAAAAAGGCTAGACATACAGTACAAATAGCTTGTTTTTCCTGAATACTTACAAACTGCTGACCAGATGATCCATTAACCCCAAACAATTTAATGTGTGTTTTCTACAAATAAGAACATCCTCCTACTGACTGCAACACAACTAACAAAACCAGGAAATACGTTTTGATACACTCCTGCCCTTTGGTCCACAGACCACATTCCAGTTTCACCAATTGATGCAACAATATTTTTTGTAACAAAAGGATCCACTTCAGAATCACACACTGCATTACTTGTCATGTCTCTTTAGTCTCCTTCAGTCTGGAATATTCTTCAGTCTATGGTGGACTTTCATGACTTTGATGTTTTGAAGATGAGTCCAGTTACTTTGTAGAATTTCCCTCAGTTTAAATTTGCCTGAAGTTTCCTCAGGATTGGATTCAGGTCACAGTATCACAGAAGTGATGCTGTGTTCCTCTCAAAGAAGTAGACCAGGTCATGCATGGTTTCAATAGCTGATGTTCACTGTCACCACTTGATAAAAGTGATGTCTTCCAGGCTCTTCCACCATAAAGTTACTTTCCCCCTTTTGTGGGGAGGTACTCTGAAACCATGTAAATATCCTGTCCCTCATCAAACTTTAACTTCATTCATTCATTCATTCATTCATTGATTTATGCTGGTATGGTCTCTTGGTCTCTTATTTTACTTAATATTGTAAATTCTATGAGTTACTATCATGTTACTATCCATATGAATACTCAAATTATGTCCAATGTGGCTAGTAGGAGTTCAGTTAAGCTGACTTCTAGGCCCTTTTGATATGTGCCCATCATTTTTTTTTTTAACATTTCTTTGGTTTATGGTAGAAGTTCCAGGTTTTTCTTGTACTTTTTCTCTCCCTCAGCCCCAGAATCGGGCATTTCTCTAAAAATTTCCTTTTTTTTTTTCTTAATGGAATATGGTATTTGGAAGCTAAGATCTGGGTGCTATGTATGTTCATTGTTTTTGTAGTATTGCTGCTTCCCATATAGAGCCAGGAATTATATATATGTGTGTACCATATATTTACATTTATATTTATTTCTAGCTATAGAAATTGAAATCTATCTATATTTATCTATAGATATTGAAAACCACGAGTTCATGCTTATACCTCCAATCACATGTTCATTCTAGTTTTCTCCCTTTCTGTATATGTAACCCCTTCTCTAATAGTGAGAAGACAAGCTTCCATAATTCTTCAAATACTTACTTACGCAATCAACCTCACTTTATGCAACCAATCTCCCATCCCTGCTATGATCCCCTCCCACACACAGATGCCTTCCTCTCCCTGCTTGGGCCCTGACTCCCCTGTGTGGAGACCTTCTCGCCCTGTTCAGGCTGATTCCTCATGCTTTTTTGCCTACCATCCTTGACTGGATGTTCTCTTCATCCTCCTTGGACCCTGATATTCTCCAATCTTGCTCTGTCTCACCTAATGGCTTTAGAAATGAATTATTCAGGAAGGGGAAGGAGTACCAGTCAAGTTTTTCCATGTAATGTTTTCCTTATCCTCTTCAATCCAGAGTTGAGTTCGTGGGAAAGTAAGAGAAATCACCAGGGGCCAAAAGAAAGAAGGAACTGAGAGCCCAAGTGGTAACCACATGAACTAACTAGGCAGTATAGGAGCTGGGGTGGACTAGGGTGGGGTTATGTCTCAGAAACCTAGGAGTTTTCATTTTCATTCTCAGAAAGACACAGAAGACAAGACCTTGGAAATTCTGCAGGGAGGTGGGGATTTGAAACTGAACCTTTTACATAAATCCAGGATCATTTAAGGGCTTCCCCTTCCATGAAATGGTAGAGGAGAAATAATCTGCACACTAGCACAAAGAGACAACAAGGAAGGAAGCTACTGAGGCCCGGGTGCAGGGTAGAAAATAAGCCTTTCCAGAGAAATTGTAATCACAGACATGTACCTCAAATGAGCTTCGCGTCAACCACATGGCCCTGAACACTCCATATTGAGATTCAGTGTATTCCCAGCAGAAGCAGACTGAGAAAAAAATATGGTGTAATAAAACCTCATCACAGGCCACACTTGATGCCTCCAGATGAAGCCTATCAAAAATGAGCTCACTGTTCAAAATTACAACACATACAAGGTAACAATCCACCTTGAGAGACACAGGAAAGAGTAAACACAGCAGAATTAAACCCCAAGGAATTTCAGATAATAGAGCTGTAATAGAGAGACTGTAAAATATATAAATTTTAAATGTTTAAAACATTAGAAAAGAAAAATAAAGCATTAAAATATGTGTCTGTGTCCTAATCTCCTCTTCTAAAGGACATCAGTCAGACTGACTTTGGGACTCTCCCTAATGACTTCATTTTGACTTAATTACCACTTTAACACCTTAGCTCCAAATCGTTCTGAGGTACTGGGTGTTAAGGACATCAATATATGAATGTTGGGCTTCCCTGGTAGTGAAGTGGTTAAGAGTCCACCTGCCAACACAGGGGAAACGGGTTCCAGCCCTGGTCCGGGAAGATCCCATATGCTGCAGAGCAACTAAGCCAGTGCACCACAACTACTGAGCCTGCGCTCTAGAGCCCACGTGCCACAGCTACTGAGCCCATGAGCCACAACTACTGAAGCCCGCGGGCCTAGAGCCCATGCTCCGCAACAAGTGATGCCACCGCAGTGAGAAGTCTGCGCACCGCAAGGAAGAGTAGTCCCCGCTCACCGCAACTAGAGAGAGCCCGTGCACAGCAAAAAAGACCCAACTCAACCAAAAAAATTAATTAATTAATTTTAAAAAATATATATGAATTTTGAGGGAGACACAATTCAGCCCATAAAACTGCGGTAAACTGAACCTCACCAACCTCTCTTCTCTTGGCACTTTCCTGTTTCCTCTCTGCTTTCCAGATAATTCTCTGTACTCAATGACCTTCTCTTTCTTGCCTCAAGGGCTTTGCAAAGACTGTTACCTGCACTCAAAATACTTCCCCCCATACTCCCTAAATTTGCTTAGCCAAAAGCTAGGTCTCAGCTTCAATGTCATTTCCTCAGAGAAACATTTCCAGACTCTCAGATCAGATTAGGTCTCTGTGTTTTGTGTTCTTTGCATCATTTTTGTACCACTTCATAATTCTAATTAAATGATTAACCGTATAATTACTGAATTTGCTTGATCCTATGATGCTATGCGTTGTTAGATGCAACATCAATTTCAAAACACTTGTAGAGAAAGGAAAGAAATACTACTCTATTAGTCAGCTATTGCTATAATAATGCTGCATGAAAAACCACTCCAAAATTCAGTGACTTAAAACAACTAGCATTTATTTCTCCCTCATGGGTCTGTGAGTTGATGCAAGTCACTTGTAAAGACTCAGTTTCAGGATTCAGCTCTGAGCTCCAAGCTGCAGGCTGGGTTGGGTTCAGGTCTACTTCATACATGTCCATATGCTTCCAGCCCGTTGTGTTCTCATGGTGAATGACAGATGTTCAAGCAGAGGGAACATGCAACGCCTGTTAAAGCCTCGGCTTGGAAAAGGCACACTGTCACTTCCACCCATTCTATTGGTCAAAGCAAGTCACATGGCCAAGCCCAACATCAATGGGTTGGGGACAGTACCCTGCTTCCTTTAGTGGGAGACACTGCAAAGCCACATGGAAAGGGGCATACATGTATACTGTATAGTTCAAAATAGGGTGGAATTGGGAATAATCACTCGATGCACCATAACTACAGCAAACAGTACGTACATAACTTTTTATTATGTTGACTTACAAAAGATTATTCAAATATGTTTGTTAATACAAAAAAATGCCACTTTATTCTGGGTTAAGAGTAAATCTTCATAGTCAGAGCCCAAAGTATCTTCTGAGTCATTTTTGGTCACCAACCATTATACTCCTCATTCTAGCCACCGGTCCTTCATATAACCGGGGCTCAGGACCTTGACCTCTTTAATGCTTTTGTAAGTTTTAGGCATACAAAAGACCAGGGTTCTCTTTGCATTCTCAATTTGGTTAAGCTCAGAACGTACCCCCCAAATTGATGCTTTTATCATTGGAAATTAAAAACTTTTCATAACAATCAACAAGTAGTTTTGTTTTGTTTGGGTTTTTGTTTTTTTTTTTTACTGCTTATTTATTAAAAAAATTTTTTTATTGAAGTAGCACTGGTTTATATCATTATATAAGTTTCATGTATACAGCCTTACATTTCTACTTCTGTATACACTACAGTGTGCTCACCACCAACAATTTAGTTTCCATCTGTCACCATACAGTTGATCCTCTTTTTCCGTTTCACCCTTTCCCCAACCTTTCCCCTCTGGTAACCACTACTCTGTTCTCTGTAACTACGTGTTTGTTTTTGTTTGGCTTGTTCATTTCTTTTCTTTTTGTTTGTTTTTTATTTTCCACATATGAGTGAAGTCATCCAGTAATTGTCTTTCTCTGTCTGACTTGTTTCACTCAGCATAATACGCTCGAGGTCATCCATGTTATTACAAATGGCAAGGTTTCATCTTTTTTTATGGCTGAGTGGTATTCCATTGTATATATGTACCACATCTTCTTTATCCATTCTTCCATTGATGGACTTTAGGTTGTTTCTATATCCTGGCTATTGTAGATAATGCCACGATGAATGTAGGGGTACATACATGGCTTTGAATTAGTTTTTTTCTAATTCTTTGGTAAATACCCAGAAGTGAGATAGCTGGATTATATGGTAGTTTTAATCTTAATTTTTTGAGGAACTTTCATATTATTCTCCTTAGTGGCTGCACCAATTTACATTCCCACCAACAGTGTAGGAGGGTTCCGTTTCCTCCACATTCTTGCCAACACTTCCACAAGTAGTTTTTGACAGATACTTGACACTTGAATGATAATCTTTCACAACTCATGAACCTCTCTAGCTTGGAAATTCTACAATCTCTTTCTAGTGTCAATTGTACTATCTAGCATGCGACAGGCAACTCATTTGAGTGTGTCCTAAAAACAAAAGGAAATACAAGTTTTATCTCTTGGTGGATATTTTTCCATCTTAGGGTGTCTGCAAAGGAATTGAGTGTTTCTAGGTGACATTTAAGTGCAAGTCTAACATTCCTACAGTGATGAATATTACTTTCATTTATTCTAACTTTGTCTTGTGGCTCTATTTCCATGTTTTTCTGCACATCCATCAATTTTCATTTCAAAGCTACTTGGAGTGTAAGTCTCTGAACAACATTTGAGAAGACAACTACACACTTAAATTTAAGTAAAAATTCAACCCCATATAGCGCTCTAAATAACTCAACTGAGAGGACATTTGATTAACAAGAGATGCAATGTTACCTATATCACATGTTCCTCTGCCCAATAGCTAGAAAGTTTCTTGTAATATGGATTGAAGGAGTCATCCCACTGTAACACTGGAGCAGTCATCTGAAATTATGTCTTGCTCGGTTCTCCTCCATCTCCCACAAGTGCAGGAAAGTGACTCAGGTAGGGTGGACAGTGTCATTTTTACCAGGGTCTGACTTAGATGCTAGATATGATCGATTCTCTCTTCTCAGGCTGTAAAGATCACGTGAAATACCATAAGTCATCTTTCCCACCATACTGAGATAGCCTTCTAGAGAAAGAAAACAATGCAGAGGAGGGACTTAGAATGAGAAAGAGAGACAGAAAGACAGACAGACAGACAGACTGAGCCAGATCCTAGAGGATGGAGTTCTCATAATATCCAAGATCACCTCCTGAAACTTTTTGACACATAAGCCAAATTTTATGCCTGATTAATGTGAGTTGATTTTTGTCACACACAATCAGATAGAGCCCTGGATATTACAAAACAATAACCCACATGAACAACATCATGGTTATAAAAACACACGATAGTGCAGCAACCACAAATAATTTCAGAATAACTCAAGCTCTTCATTTGTTTTCTTGAACATGATGAAGGGAACAGAGAACCTTAAAAATCCCCTTTTGCTTCCCCCATCCAGTGGCTCACGCGCCGCAGCTGCTTCTGCGCCTTTACATCTGTCTTCAAATTCCAGTCTCACATCAAGATAACCTCCTCCCCCAAACTTAACCTTTTCAACTTTTGTTCTCTCTTCCTTTCCTCCCTATTCTCATGCCTAAAGCTTAAAAGACCTTGTCTGTCAAAGCAGGACTCTCAGGGCAGGACTCACTTCAGAGCACAAGAAACCATGCTAGCAAATGAGGGAAGACTGGGAACGTCCATGCACGCTTCATTTTTGTCTCATTGCTCCCCTTTTAAAAATGTTATTAAAAATGTTATAAAAATGCTTAATTTTAAGGTTACACAAATGCGGTTTAACATTTGTTGGTTTGTTTTTCCTTGCTAACCCAATGCCTTCCACATACATATTAGATACCTCATAACAAGTTTTTGAAAAAAAGAAGAAGAAATTAATGACGAGATGAATCTCTGAATGAACAAGAAAGGAATGTATGAATAAATGTAAAAATGAGGCATTAGAGATTTGGGGGGAAATTATTACTGGGAAATTAAAGTCATGATCAATAAATGCTGGACATGTAGAAGATTAAAAAATACAGTTCTAAAATCCAACTCATTCTTTCACGTACATAAAAACAGAACAAAATAAGAAAAGAACTTTAAAAGTAAAAGCAAGTCATATATATATGTATACATATATACATATATATGTATATATATAGAAAGCTATCTACAATTTAAATAATCCCAGTGGTAGCTGTAACCAAGTGTATTAATTAGAATTCTTTGCAAGCCACAGAGAACAAATCTGAGTAAATAAGACATAAATGTATTTATTGGAAGAAGTATGTTTTACTGACCCAACAGTTATCTCCTCCCTCTTATCTTTGTGAACTGCACACTAGTTTTGTTCATAGGTCTAATTATCCCTCACCCATATGGTTCCGAGTTAGGTCTTAACTGAATAGAAGCCATTCCCATCCCTGCTACCAGTTTATGCATATATGAGATGTGTGGGAAATTCTCCTAATGGGCTTCTGGGAAAAGCTTTCCTTAATTGCAGAAAGAGACCCAAGCAAGAAAGAAAAATCCCTTCTCCTGTGTCTGAAAAGAGGGATGTGGTGAAGATGTGATGACTGGATTTCTGTAGCCTTCTTGTGAGCGTAAGAGGATAGCCAACGGGAAGCTAACATATCAGTGGGATGATGCAGCCACTCTACATCCACATTTCTTGCTTCTGATATGATAATTTTCCCAGAGCAACTCAGTTGAGCCAGGTTTTTCTGTTTTTCTGCAACTGACAGAATCCCAGGGATAGAGAACCATATCAAAGGGAGGCTGGACATCTGAGCTTGGGATCGGATGGAGCCCCAGGAGCTGTGGAGGTTAGGAAGCAGAACCCAATAACAGCTGCCTTTTGGTGGAAACAGTCTGGTTGGGCTGCGCTAGGTCAGGTGAACTGGAATTCCAGTGTTGTCTTTTTGTTCCTCTATTCAAAGCAAGTTTCAATTCCTAGGCCTGATTATATTCAGTAAGAAAGAATTAATTCCTCAAATCGGACTTTAGATTCTAATACAAGGTTAGGTAGATGCTGAACAGCCAAAAATATCAAGTGTCTACAACATCAACAAATTAGCTGGTTTTTCCCAAGATCTCCTGTATTATGGGTTTCCTTGTTTCTTAGTATTCATTCTTGGGGGCTTCCATTTCTCCTAATCATCTTCGGTCCTTATTTCCTGCTTCCATAACATTCTACGTCTTTATTTTAAATCATGCCTTCTGCAATGTCACTCTTGTCTGCCTTGTCTATGCCTCCATTCCCCAAACGTGGAAATAAATCAAGCCAGTTTTGTGTCTCAGATTTTCAGTGGAGTTTTGGGGTTACAGATGGAGATTACATTGGAGTATAAGCTGAGAACTGAGTGTAATATACCCATCTAATAAAAAAAAATTAATAATCAACTATATCCCACCTTGGGGAATTTGTTGCTGGATATGTTAAGTTCTAGCTAATGTCTCTCCATCCTATGACTATTTTCTTTTCCTCTCTACCAGGTTTTTTTTTCAATTTCCCCAAATTCCTTTAATTTCATAAACAGAATATTTCTCCATCTTGTACTCAAAATCAACCTTGTGGCCTACGCATGCATAGCCAAGAACTCATTAAAGAGCTCTGTCAATGGATTTCTATCCTTTAAAACACAAAGCATTGGGATAGCTTGGAATTAGTTTTTTCTTTATATGATACAAATTTTAGGATGCGCTTCTCTCTTTACTAACCTCTGCAAGCAGAAGAGGGGGCAACTGAAAGATTTATTCTTCCCCATTTCACAGAAAAACCTGTGGGGATTGTTTTGTTTTTTCTCTTCCTTTCTTTTTCTTCTTCCCCATCCCCCTCTGCTTCTGCTCTTTCTTTTCCTTCTTCTCTCCACCCAATACAAAGGCAGTGATTGTAATAGATTCTTAACGCCCATAATTTAAATAAAGAACAAAGTATGAAGTCCAGTCTGAAGGAAAGGGGGAAACCGGGCACCGTGTGATATGGCTTCTAATCCCAACTCTGCAATGTACTAGCAGTACTATTTTGAGTTGCTTCTGAAGTCTGGGATTAAAGCTATGGTTTACCTATATCAGAAGGGTATTAGCAAGACTAAATTAGATGATGGATGAAAAAGTACATCCTCAACTATCAAGGACGACCCAAATGTAAGAGAACGAATACCAGATAGTGAATTCCATCGCTGAAGGTCCATGAGAACGAAGCTGCTGTCTGTGATAAAAGGCAGGAATTCAATCAAAGAGAAAAGAACCCTGGGACTGAGACTTTGGGGTGCCAAGGTCAGAGCGGGGCCAATAACAAGACTTGACTTGAGATGCAGTGCTACTAGAATCCTTCTATTTCTCTTGCAGAGGCAGCTTTGATCTCTGAGGTTGCTGCAGGTCCAAACTTAAGAAATCTCACTCTGCTCTTTCTCCTTTAAGGCTGAAGGAGCAAAGAGTTAATTACCTTGTTATATTTGTCTCTCTTCCAAATTTTCCTCATGGGCTTTTTTTCTTAATTAGCCATCATATGAAACTAGAAGAATATTTATTATTTACTGTGTGTATTAAATTTTATGTCTTTTCTTTTTAATTCTTAAAATGGATAAATTTACTACTTTTCATATTTCTCTCCTAAAAAAAGCAATGTTTTTATTTGTTGTTGTTATTGTTGCTTTTATTGTTTAGTTGTAGTCCTCATTTGACTTTTCTTTGGGTCAGTAATTCTTCATAAAAAACAAAATGAGAAAACCTTCTGGTGTGTTTTAGATTAATTGGAAGAAGCAAATAGTTTCCCCATACATTTTCTTATTCTTAATGCTTTTCTTTTTATCATTTACCCAATTTATATATGATACCTAGAAATGCCCACTGAGTATTGGTTAAATTATATGGCTTAACTTCAAGGCTCTGTAGTAACTTATTAAAGTATATTTTATAAAGTGATTTTGGTCGTCAAGATAGCATGACTATACAACGACTTATGTGCATATGTGGCTTGTTGCCATGGTACTAAGTCAGCTCCAAAGGAAACATGAAATGCACACCTACATGCCAATTTCAATCTCAATTATATGTCTACTGCAATTTATTAGACTTCGGGATTCCAAAGGGTTTATACATTTAAAGACTTGCTTAACTGGTTTAGCATTTAACTGCTAGCCAAGGTACTCGGAAGGAAAGCATGTCTGAATAATTCCTCTATTTAAAATCTTCTTTATTTTTACCCTGACAGTAGGTAACATATAACAATGCATTATACATAGTCTTATTTTGTGTATGTATGGCTTACTTCTATATCATAAATGCTTTAAAAGCAGAGAATGTCTCTACTCCTCCTTCTCCACCTCCTAGTGAGGATACGGGTATCTAATATAAGTTTCTCTTAAAAATGTTAGGCTTGACGGAATTCCCTGGCAGTTCAATGGTTAGGACTCTGTGTTCTCACTGCCGAGGGCCTGGGTTCAGCCAAAAAAAAAAGTTGGGCTTGAATGGAAAAACTGGTGCACAAGTATCAATCAAGGTTCACTTAAGAGTTTCCCATGGCTGTTTAATATCTCAATGCAACAATCTAGGTTTTATTTGGAAATGATGATGATTTTAATATGTCTTATGCCAGTCAAAGAAATTTTGAAAGCTTTGTTTGATAGGCTTCTTTTATCCCAGTTACATCTTTTGCTTCTCTCATCTCCCTTCCCCTCCACCTTCTCCAATTTCTTTCTGCTGTATCCCTCACATTTCTTTCTGTTTTGTACTCTCTCTTCTACTCTCTACACTTCAGTAATTACTTAGGAAAAAAAAAGGGTCTGGCATTTTCCTATTGTAACTCAAAGGAAACCAAGCCTGAGCATATCTCTATAACATAAAGACCCAGTGGGTTCATTTTATGGGGAAAAAAATCAGACCAGAAAGGAAAAAAATCCAGATTTAAAAAATGTTACAATTAGATTTTTTAAAAAGTATATATAGTTCAGCTTGTTTACTTGGAAAAGGGACTCAATGTTCTTAATTATGTGTAAGTAAATAATCTAGGTTGATAGAATTTTAGAGGAAGCTGCTAAAACTAAAATGTTTGAGAAAACAGATATTGCTTAATGGACAAAGAAGCCGCTGTACACAGCGCCCGTTGAAAAAACTGAGAAGTAAAGGACCCATAACAACCACCAGTGACTGGGAGAGTGTTTTGATATTTCTGCGGGTATTGTCTATCAAAGCATTTCAAGGCGTAGCTTTCTACTGATTCCACCTTGCTAAAAATCAATCTAGGAACTATCATTTGCTTATCAATGTTTTTTATCACATTTTCCAAACCTTTTTCAGGACATGAGAGTTTTTAGTTCCTCCTTCTTGAGAAAGAGACCCCCTGATGGGAGACCCTAAAGCCACCACTGGACTTCGACACTATGTCTGCCCTAAATTGAAGGCCCTGTTGCCGAATTTCTCCAGTTTGCAAAGCAAGGAATTTCGCACTAAACTTGAGTTTGTAACTTAAAAATAAAATCCCAAACCTGCTCATCTATTGCAAGTAAATGTACTCCCTTTGTTTCATGGTATGCATTTAGATGCATTTGAAATAAAAGGTAAGTTAAATCAGAAATCTTGGGGACAAGCATGTACTATTTTAAAACAGAGAATGTCAAATGTTGTTTTTCAACCCAGTACCAAAGGGTATTTCACAGGTAATTTCTCAGAGCTGATGCTAGCTAATTATTAGCTATCATATCCTGCCTCCCATTCTAAGTGACTATCTCCTGGCAGAAAGACACAGCTAGGAGTGTTTTGTTTCATTTGTCCTTGGAGTTTTTATCAACATCAAGAAGGTAGACTGAGCCAAAGTTAGAAGAATTCTGGAGCTAAGCAAAAAGCGACACATTTAACAGCCCCCATTAATTGGGGTTGTTACATGATTAATTTGAGAAAAACAGAAGAGACCGATTTCTTTACAACTCACAGTTGGATGCAACGCACTAAAAGTAATCCTGTAAATTACATTTTAAATCTTCAACATATTCCGAGCAGATAAATTAGTGGCATGATTGACCAAACTCCTTTTAAAAGTACACATATTACGATGCATCATAGTTATAAACAGATGGTATTTGGCCTCCTTCCTATTCTCAACATTTGGAATTTCTAAACTATGTGAATTAAACAATAATATTTTATAAACATACAAGGGATTTTGCTCACTGCTTTGTTAACATAGAAATTATACAATGCTGACATTTATTTAAATTTTAAAAAGTAAACAACAGTGTGCATTGAAATAAAGCAAACTAAAATCAACACAGAGAAGTATGCTCTCTGTGCATATTACCTACAACGGCACTGGCCTTTCTAAGGGAAGACATAATGGGTTGAAGAACAAATGGTAGCTTAGATGAGTCTAATCCTTTGTACTCCAAAGGCTCATTTAACACCTCTCTGTAAACAACGGATATTTATACCATAATTGGCTATTTGACCATCATTGTTCATTTACTGTATAACCTGCTATTATGGAGTTAAAAGAAGTTCCCCTTCATTGGCTCATCAGCTCTCATAGTAGTGAAAGTGTACTCGCAGTTTTGAAAACACGTCCACAAACGGGAATCATTCTGACACTTCTACTCAGAATGAGAAACATTATCATTATATCAATAAGTATGTATTTTTTTCTTTGGGGGATATTATTGCCAGAAAGAAAAGGATATGTATCAGATCTTAAGGTCATTTACTGAGATTCCTTTCTAAAATTACAGTTTTAACCCTTTGGCCACATTTTGGAAGGGAGACACATCTGCTGAGTTGATGTACAAAATAGAAGGCACTCGGTTTTCAAACACTATTCTCAGATTTGCAAAGTTGTCCTGGGATGAATAAATAATGAATCAGATATTTCAATCCGTTTTATGGTTTTTGAAAGCCCTGATTATCATTGTTTAGAGACATTCTCTTCTCAGTGCACTTCCCAAGTGTTCTTGTTCTAGCTTCCAAGGCTGGGCTTAGGTAGGCCACCTTCCCCTACCTCGGTTTACTCCTGGACTGCTCTTCTCACATTTTAAACAAACAATCAACCAACCTCTACGTTCAGGTCTACAGTTTGAGGACCATTTCAAACCAGAGGGGGTAAAATCTTGAGTGATAGATGCCAGCGATGGTCACCAACACTCCAGGCTAAGGTTTCTTATATTTGGTCACTGGAGTGCACCACTTTAGCCTACAATCTCTATTGGTGGGAAAGAGAGGAAAGTATGCTACAACTTAGATGGACAGAAAAGGAAAGGGCTCTGCTGAAACCAAGAACAAAAGGCATTTTTCTCTTAAACATACAGTTTTAAATGTGTATATGCAAATAAATACCTCATGATAAATAGTAATACTAGCAGGAAGGAGGCCCTTTTAAAAACACAGATGCCTCAAAATGAGATTAAACGTTTTCCCACGTTTTTTTGGAAATCAGTGTGGCGCTTCTAAATATTCTCCTACCCAAACACTGCTTAACCTCTGTCCCCCAGCCTCTTTGCGCCTCCTAAACAAACAATTGGTGGTCAGGAGGAGAAACAGTTTGCAATCCAAAACACAGGTATGAGGTGAAAAGAAAGGCGACCTGAGGGCTGGCAGTGGGGTTGAAATCACAAGTCTGAATATATGAGAGATTCGAAGAGGAGTATTTTAAAATTAATAGCCAGAATCCCTGCCTGGAGAGTTCCCGAGCCCATCCCTACTCCCATCTCTGTTTTTGCTTAAGTTACATTTTTTAAAAAGGACAGCGGGGAGAGAAATCATTCTTTTTGCTTCATCTCCGTCGGATTCTCTCACTGAGGTATGAGACTGGCCGACTCAAGGAACCAAGTACAATAAAATAGACGAACAGAGAAGAGTTCTGCCCGCCAGGGCTACGCCGCCTTCCCGGAGGTGCGGAGGGGGACCAGTCAAGCCCGGCGCGAGGGAGCCAGGGTAGCACTGGGCCATCCGCCACGTGTGCGTGTGTCAGCATGTGAGTGTCGGTGCGCGCGTGCCGGGGTGCGTGCCCGCGTGTGTGCGTGACAGTGTGCGCGTGTCGGGCTGTGCGCGCGCCGGCGTACGCGTGCCGGCACGGCTTTGCCCGGGAGTCCGAGCGAGTTGTGAGCGCGAGCGCGGCGGTCGCCCGGGGCTCGCTCGGCCCCGCCGCCTGGGACGCGCCCCGCGGCCTCGGGGCTCCTCTGGCTCTCGGTTCTGGGCTCAAGCGCCGCCGAGGGGGCTCGGTGTGGATTCCGTGACCTCGACGTGCCCCTGCGTCCCGTTTTCTCTCGCCGGGAGAGGTGTACAACTACCTCCACGCGCTTTGGCCGGGATCGAGCGGGGCATTGAGGGCGAGCGCTGCCGCGGACCGGAGCTCGGGCACATCGGCCCCGGGGAGAGGGCGCGCGGCGAGCGCCCGCAGGCCCTGGACCCGCCGGACCCTCGGCCAGCCCTTCGCGTTCTCGGAGGCTCCGGCGCCGCTGCCCCGACGCTCGGGGCTCGGGGCTCGGGGCGGGCGCCGGGGCGCGCGCTTTCGGGCAGGCGAGCGCTTCTTCTGGCCAAGGCCCCCGCGCCCCGCCGCCGGCCCTCTGCCAGCGGCCCAGTCGGGCCACCCGAGCCCCCAGCCTGCGGCGCGGGGCCAAACCCGACCGAAGGCGGAAGACTTGAGAGGCAGGGAGGCAAGGAGCAAGAGGTAGCCAGCCCCAGACAAGGAATCCTTAATTACAGATTAAAGGCAAGCGAAACCGTGCACCACATTTTCCATGTGTCAGCTGATGGCAGCGACAAAGGGAAACACAGAATGCTGGGGGGAAAAAGGCCTTTTCTCGTCCCCCCCTCCTTTTATTAACAGTGGAAATGTAAAATACATTTGGTAGTGACTCTGGGTAGGTGGTGCCTTGGGCCAAATCGCAGCTGCTCGCTCCTCGCCGAGTAGGACAGTTTGATGATGCACCCAGAAGTCTGGGGAACCTCTTACAAAAAAAAAAAAAAAAAAAGGACTATAAATACTCCGAGTAGATTTTGCTTCCTAAAAACTTCATTACTTACACATTTTTAAGTTTTAATATTTGGTGCTTATAGTGTTGCAATTCATTATCTTCAGTGAGCTACCTCGCGCACGCGCGCACGCACACACACTCGCACATTTTGTTTTGCAATTTGCAATTTTGTAGATTCCTTTTTTTTCTGGCCTGATATCACAGCATTAGAAATACAGAGGAAAAGCCAAGCCGACTGAAAGCCAGGGAACATAGCTGCAAGCACCAGAGAGCACAAGGTCCCTCATGGTTCTGGGCTCTGGAGGAAAAAGGAGAGATGTATGCGTTTATGCCCTTTCTCTTAATTCATTATGATCACAAAACAATTTCCACCGTGTCCCTGGGACTTAAGACGCCAGTTCAACTCCATGACGTCCTAAATTCTTCACAGGGGGTAGAAAAGTGTTCAGAAGCCGAAGTCCACTCTGTGACCATCACAAACCTCTAGTTCTGTACCCTCAATTTCTAACACAAATTAGAGACATGACCTTTGAGGGTCACCCTGAGGCACCAGGCATTGCACTTTTCTGTGTTTTCTTCCTCTTGCTGCTGGGTCAGCTTGAGAAATAGAGGAATTTGGCTCTTTGTTAGTAGTGTGTTTACTGATACAATTGATGCAGCAGGTTGGAGGCAACAAGACCACCTTGCTTAGTCATTTTACCACCCTTTCTCTTTGTAGATATTTTCCTGTCTTTTATTTGTAACTTCTCCAGCAGTGCCATTTTCCCCACAGCATTTAAAAAAAATTCGAAGTGCTGTTCCATGTGCTTCCAGTTAACTGATTTGCCCACACCCCAAATAATGCTATTTGCATTCAAGATTGATAGCTGCATATCAGTAATTCTTAAATACATCCTGATCCATATTTTCAGTTTAAATGATTCTTACGTTATTGGCCAGACAAATGCCTGAACGAGTAAGTTTGTGGACTGGTTACCAGCCAGATGACAGCAGCATTACACTCAGGGAACACAGTTAAAATTTCTGCTCTAGTCTCTTCCACTGCAGAAGGCAGAGAGCCTTACTTATTTGCCACCTTCCCCAGATGTGGTAGTAGATGAGCAGATTAATAAATTGCTATAAATCACACTAAGTTGCAAGCCCTCCCCCCTTCTGGTACATGTTTAGGAAAATCTTTTAAAATCTCCCTCAGCATCTAGTCTGATTTAGCCACACCCACTCCACATTTTGACTTTCTCCTTCAGTAAAATAAAGGTGAAAGAGCAAATTAGGAGTTTTTCTTTCCCTATAGCTTTCCAGTGTTTTGAAAGGATCATCCTGCTGTCGTTTTAGGCCAGTTTTGTTAGTTCGTGTTTTTACCACCCACCAAAGAACAGCACAGCATTGAGTTTATATTAATAAATGATGTTCATGAGTAGGTTTCTAAATGCCAGAGTTATGATTTATTTTTTTTAAATGGGTGGAGAAAGGAGAGCGGCAATAAAACTAGCCCCTAAGTCACTCAAAATCCTTGGCTTCACACATCTATGTGGTTATTAATTTTTTTTTTTTTTTTTTGGTCTTTTAAGTTTTGTCTACATTTCCTTTAAGTTCTGCTATTATGGACTAAATATTTTTTGACCATTTACCTGTGTCCATAGCTTCAAACCCTATGTTTATTATAGTTAGATTTATGAAAAGCATTACATGTTCCCCTTTTCTACTTTCTAAGTGTTTATAATTGTCCCTATGTATCCCCCACCCCCGTTAAGAATTTCACAATAAAATCCTGTACCAAATAAATTAAACTCTGCAACTTCAGACACCCCAGGAAGAAGACATTAATCCACTTAGTAGAATACCCAGACCTACCCCTCTCAATTTCAGCTCTTCTCAATGTAACATTTAGGAACGCAGCTGGTTCCTTAGATTCTCCTCCCTCCCTTTCATTCTGAATCATATTGGCCTCGTTTAACCTTCATTTCCTTTCCTACCCCCCGCATTTGTCCACGTACTTTTCTTTGTCCACGTACTTTTCTTTGACCACGTTTGTCTCTCTTTCTTTCTTTTTGCTGCCAGGACGGAAAGCAATAAATATAGTTTTCTAAGACCTTAATACTTTCTGTTAAAATCCCAGTCTCCCTCCCCATTCCACTATTAATGCTTTGTACAATTTTTATGCATCCTTCGGTTGTGAAGTTACTGCTCTGTATTTTTCTGATTGATCATTAAGTTGTGCTGGCTTTTGAGAACTGCCTCCATAATCCTGAAGCAAAGCCTTTTTACTTGGCGTGCTCTTTGCCTTTGGAATGCCTTTCCTGGCAAGGCCAGGCGTTTTGGTTTGACTATGATTCTTAAGTTACAATTCAAGGCTAATTTGTTCAGTTAGGTTTCTACTCTAAGCAGCTCTGTTTCTCACTGTTAAGTGCTCCATGAGGCTGCTTAGTTGAAGGGTGTGCTGTAAGCTCAAGATGTAATATATTTATATTGTACTTGATTATCAGTTTTCAAAAACAGCTGCATGCTTTGATATCTGTGTAAGGAAATATCAGAAGATAATATACCATTGGTATTTATTACTCTATAATTAAGGGTGTGTCAGTGTTTCCCTTTTTAAAAAAACCCCTATTTTCAGAAATTCATATCTCAGGCATAAATTTCCCTATGAATTACAGTCTAATACCATATTAGAAGTATCTCCTTTTTAAGTTATCCCTCCCCTTCCTTTTCTTTCTAGGGAAATAAGTTTCAGGATGTAATTTCTGGGTTACTATCTGGGATGAGAGGAAGCAGGCCCTATGTTGCACAGTTAAAGGTGCTTCTGCCACCGATGCCACCTGCTCCCTCTGCCCTAGGCCCCTTGCACCGGGCGAGATCATGGGGGCTGCCTTTTGGATAAAGGGCCAGCCTTCTATCTATTTGATAGACAACTTCTCCTTGTATGATGCAAAAGGCAATAAAGAAGACTCAGCCGTTCAGAAACATCACAGGTACTGCAAAGTCTGAGATTTTAGGACCAGGAATCAATCCTTTTGCATTCCTCTTCTCATGGTTACTTAGACTACAAGTGCAGCCAGGCCAGGAGGAACATGAAATAAATCTACAGTCAGGTACTAGCAACATCTTCATCTATATTTCTTCCGATAGTATCCTGAGAAGCAGGAGAAGGAAGGAAGGGGGAAAAGATGGACAGCCAGATATGTTCCTCTTCCCCTCCTTTAAGGGTTGGTCTTGACCAGTTGAATTGACCGCAACCTCCTGAAAGAGGCTGAGTTCTAGACCCGCCTCTACCACCATGGGACCCAGAGCAACTCAACCTCACCTCAGCCCTCAGTTTCCCCACAGCTAAAATGGGGTCGTTACAAAATAAATGCTTACCAGCAGGGCCAGGAAAGTTATGTGATGTATAAGTCCACCAGGGTGTAAGACCACAGGGAGTGGCAGGGGCCTGGGATGGATGTAGAGACCCAAAGACTCCCTATAGGCATAATAATGGTCATAATAAAAACACTTAATGGTGGGATGAATTGGGAGATTGGGATTGACATATATACACTAATATGTATAAAATAGATAACTAATAAGAACCTGCTGTATAAAAATAAATAAATAAAATTTAAAAAACATTAAAAAAATAAAAACACTTAAAATATCGGCAACACCACAGGGCCTTTCGTTCGCCTTCTATAACCAACTGCGTGGGCCACACCCTGCTGCCCTTTGCACTCTCCTACCTGGTGAGGGGAGAAATAGTAGGGAACCAGGGGTTCCCAGTGAGTTACAAACACTGAACTTTGTGCTTCCTGAAAGACAGGTAGGTGACAATGACACTATCCCATGCAGGGAAAGACTTATACAAAACGTCCTTCTGTTTCTATAAGGCAGTCTGGCTCTTAAATAAGCCTTAATACGATGCCTTAATTTTCTCACTTGTGAAATGATGACAAAACATTACATTTTCAAATATAAAGGACTTCAAATTCTTGAGGAAAGTGTTACAAAAGTATTTCTAGTAGAAATCACATCTTCTAGCACTCCATCTTAGGTCTGCTATTTAAATGCAGTAACTGATAGGACAGTAAACATTTTAGATTATCTCTCAGGAAACATCAATTCTTTGTATCAGTTTATAGGAACAACAATGAACCTGTCCTAGGGTTGAAAGTCATTACCACAGAGATATGGGAGAGAATAAGGAATCACTAAGGTGGTGATAAGTGATGGGAGGACCCCTGAAGGTACTGACCCCAAATTCCAATTTAGGGAAATGGGCCAGAGGATGAGTGGGGATCCTGAAGTCATACGTAACTCACATGCAGCTAGGGCATCCTAAAGATACTAGGAGGACTCCTTTCATGGCAATGAAAGTCTTGTGTCTTAAAGAGGAAAGGGGACAGGTAACAGTACAGGAAGTGGGCAGAGCGGTTAGCAGCTCAGACAGCTCTGTGCCCTACCACAGAGCTCTGAATTTTTCAAGATAAAAAAAGACCAGCTGATATAACAACTTCCTACACCTTCCTCTCTTTACTCTTCAAAAGGGAGTTTATTGAGCTATAGTTTTCCATCTTATATTTATAACGCCACAGGCATTAGTTAGAAATGGTGATCATCAGCCCCAGGAAAAAGGAACCCACAGACAGTCAAGTTTAACTTTCTTCCTAGGTATGGTTTGTTTCAGGGTCAAGGTTAAGTCCTTGGCTCCAGGTAAGCAGAGGAAACTCTTCTCACGCAAAACTGGTGGTTAGGGCAGTTTCTTTCACTGTCTGGAGGAAAATGGTTTTCTGACTCCATCAATAGTTTAGAGTCGAGAAATGTTAAGAATGGTGCGGTAGCAAAGTATTTAGAGCTCTTATATTATACATGGTAACCAAAGTATCTAGAGCTCCTATCAAAAGGTATATCCAATAATAACATTTAAGACATGTAAAAAGTCATAAAGGGTAGAAATAAGCCTTTGTGTGCTATGACCCAGCTTAAGATTAACTGTACAGTAAGCACGCCTCTCCCAGTTACATGTCAGGTCTTCCCACCATCACTCCTCTGACTTAATCATTATTGTAAATTTGGTGTTAATTCCCAAGTTTTTTGTTATACTTTAATCACATATGTACATGTCTTTGAGCATCATGTAGAATTGTTGCATATTTTTAAACTTTCCCAATTACATCTTAATGAATAATTTTGAAGGGAGGGCACATTATTGAAGCATCAGTTGTCCTGTATCTGAATTCAAGTGCTAAAATGAAACATGTTCTCCAGCTTTCCACTGAAACAGAAAGGCACTCAGGGTGATACTTGTCAATAGTCAATAGAAGAATATGAATATGTCTCATAGACTATGTCAACATTAAAAGACAGCATGGACTGTCATTTGAAAACTGATTCTATCACCCACAGAAAGTATCTTGAGACTTAAATGAAAATTTTTTTGCGGCTCATAGTATTTCTGGGTAGCAGATGCTTTCTCAAAAACAGATTTTACTTTTAAAAATATCAAATATAATTAACACCTTCAACATAAAATGAAATCTTTGCTTCCAGATGCATTTCAAGGTGTTGAAATGAATTTGTGCAGTCCTCTATGGCTGAGTTTCCACTGACTTACTGATTGTGCTGCCATCTTTATGTGGCATGTCTGAAGAACTGAGAGCTAGAGCAGGGCATGTAAACTCAACCGTATTTGAAGGATGCTTGTTAAACCAGGAGCATTTGGGGAGAGGTCTTTTGACCTATTCCTGATTAACCTGGTATAAATGAGTAAGTTAAGAACTAGATGCTCTTCTATTTATTATAGAAACACCTAGCCAGAAACACAGATTGGGTAAATTCAGGACAAGCATTCTGGACATTGTATCAAGGTTGATAATGGGCAGACTTTTAAAGACATTTAAGATTAAAATTGGTTTAATGATTAATTTAAAAAGAATAAAAGGAACAGAATTGAATGCTCAAAAAAAAAAAATTTTTTTTTTCAACAACCATACTAAAACTAAGAAATAATGGGACTGTTTGCTCTCTTTAGTGAAAAGTAAGGGAAACAGGAAATAAAGAGTCAACTTGTACCGTTGATTATCCTCTGACTTCAACAAAATATGGGATAACTTACTTAATAACCCTCCATGCCACCATGTCATGGCTGTTGAGAAGCATACATGCACATACATACACAGATACAGTTATCTTGTCAAATGTTAAGAATTACACATTTACAAAACTTTTTATTGCTTATTTGTACTAATACCAAATCCGACAGCATAGTTTTAAGAAGTGACCACTTCAATGTAAATTTTTATTCCAGAAGTAATGCTGGGCACAGCTAAAGACAAAATTTGATTTGAGTTTATGGGTGTAGAAAAAAAAATCTCCATACACAGGTAACTTGCAATATTTTGTTTGCCAAAATCAGGCAAATATTTAAATGTTTTGGATGCACTATCTGAACAGTAATTTAGTGAGAAAAACATATATGGATAGTTGTGCATATAATATCTTGTTCACTATAGAATGTGAGCTCATTATTTGCAGGATAGTAAAACATAGTAAACTAAGCACTGTTTCTTGGCCGTGAGCATATAATATTATTTTGAGAGACATCATCTATGACATGGCACCTTTCTGACCGAAGCAACTCTTTAGATGATAAACCCTGCTCAGGAGAATAGTCTAAGAACCTCTTAGGCATATTTATATCTTAACTTTTGCACTCAAAAGGAGCATAACTGATAGATTCCGAGTTCCACAGTCTCAGACCAGAAGGGACTTCTCAAATAATTCCCGAGCTCTTTTTTTATGGGTTGGGGGTAATTTGTTCAGTGCCTTCTCAGAAGGGGGAGGAGGACTCAAAGCTAGTGCTGTGATGTCCATCACATATATGGCTCTCACTGTGTGCAAAGACAGAGCTTGTTGTTTCTGCTTCTTACTCTCCCTGCTTTTAAATTCCCTGACCTCATGGGCCTTGAACTGCTGCTTTCTCTGATCTGCCAGTCTGCCTCTATCCAGAGGGCTCTCTCTGGCCCCCTGACCTTGATCTATGTCCTGCTTACGCTTTTGCTACCTGTGCAATGGGCCCGACTAGACTTTTGAACCAGTGCCCGCTCTATCTTGGATGCCTGCAAGATCACTCAACCCTTCTAAAAGCCAGAGAGCCAGGCTTGGCCCTTGTCTATCCCCCTCTCCCTGGCTGCTCCTCACTGTACAGCTTATAGAAGTTATTCATTTCAAAAGCTAGGAAAGTTACAATTTACCTGCCAGTAAACAGAAGATGGTTTATCAACAGACTCTACCTTAATGACTACAAATGTTTACCTCCTGCTTTCCAGAATGCAAAGAAAATCTTGGAAATGTCATAATATCTTACCAACATTTGCAAAACAGATCCTTGTTCATCCAGAAAAGAAACAATTGTATTCGTTGTCTCTGACACAAGGAGAGTGTTCAGCGAGAAACATACAGATAGATGTACACACTTACACTGAAATGAGATATGTTAATTAAAAATTGCAGTGGGCACTTTATTAAAAATTTATTTTACAATCTAGCCATTCAAAACATCTTGACATCAACAAATAGAGCAGCTTGACTATTGGAATCATAAGTGATTTATCTTGAAAAGATTATATTTGTAGCTGGATGCAAATACTTTTGATGGATATTTATATCAAAATTACTGGTTTTGTTAGAAGTATTTTAATTCCTCTATTTTTATCCCTGGAAAAAAATTAAAACAAGTATCTCAGTGTTCATTTTATGGCTGAGATGGCCCCACTTAGTGTATTTCCCATGTTTGTCTGAATTACAGCTGTTTATCCTGCAACTTTCTTTAAGATAAATTAAATGCAAATGTAACTCTGTGAATCATGGGAATACCTGCCAGACCCCTTATTAATACCTTCACCTAAAAACCCCTGTGCCAGGGAGTCATTAATTTGCTAAAAGAACAGTGCTAAAGCAGCCCTTTGCCCACAAACATTTCTGAGATGGCTGCCCAATTAGTTGGGAGCATTCTGGTCCTCCTTTCAGACCCTGTGGCCCTTTGAGGACACAAGAAGGCTCCGATGATAACCTGGCAACCTAGGTAGAAACCCAGCCAAGTGAGAGTGTTTGAAGCTGTAGCTTGGCTGCCATCGTGTCGGCAAAAAGAAAGAATTCAGGCACCATGTCATCCAGTACAAAGGATAAAAACGGATTCAACCGGAAATTCAATGTGGCACCACATATGGGATACATGAGTGCGGTTATACAACAGGCCACATATTTTTTTTGAGCAGTCTCCTCCATGTGATGCCGAGGACATGTGTAACCATCATAACGTCTCTAGGAATCTGTATTTAATTTGAGTTGGGGTGGTGGCAGGGATTGGAGATCTGAAGCTGCCACAGGTTTGTGGCAGATGGCTCTGTGTCAGCTATGACAAGCAGCCAGGCTCAGCTTCCTCTGCAGATTTTCTTTTCTCTCTGATCAGGTAAATATGGGCACACTCTGGAAAGTTCTACAGATTCTGCCTTAGGCTGCAAGTTTGTGACTTAGCCCCATCTGTCACAAATCTTCCCTAGGTTCTGCTGTAAGCAGAGACCTGAATTTACCGTGTAGGGCTGCCCAAGAAAAAGGAGCTATTTCACCCTGTAAGGGGGAGGGAGAGAAGAGAAAGCAATGAGGAAGCATTAACGACCCGAAAGACTAAAGCATGCTGAAAATTCATATTGCAAATTTGCATAATTTACATCAATTAGACTTCAAAAAGCCACCAAGTAAATGGTTCTCGAGTTTCATCACCTCAGGAAGTCCCAGTTTCTGATTGGTTTAAAGTGTAACTGTATTTCCAATCATTGGGGAAAGCTGCCTACCCCCTTCTTTTTTGCAAATGGGTACATTCGACTGCACACATATTTCCTGGTTTATGTTATGGATGACAGCTATTAGAAGTTTATCATCCAACTTTTAACTTTTATAAACATAAGATACACAACACTCTTAATACATGTTTTTGCGGATGTGAATTTTACTTTTAAGTGGTGAAGGCACAAGAGAAATGCCATTACTGTTACATGGAATTTATAAAGCACTTCAAGTTTACAAACGGGTTTATATTCATTATTTCATTATAGCAGGGCCTCAGGGGGAAAATGCTATTAAGAATTAAGAAAAAAAGAATTCTTCCAAGTTTACAGATGAATCATATAGAGGCCAAGAAGTTCACCTACAGCCAGGCTACAAATTAGTAGCAGAGAAAAAGAAGCAGCCAAAACCTCGAACTGATCTTAATCACCCCGAGTATATCTATTGTGCTAAAGAGTTTTTGCTTTTATTTTACTTAAACAAATCAAGGAAAAACCAAGCCAAAACAAAATCAAGGAAAGACGTGAAGAAAGAGAGAGGGAAGAGTAGTGGGGAGGGAGGGAGAGAGATCGAGACTGAGAATTTGCTTTAAATTGTGCTGGTGCAAATGAGAGATTTTAGAAGTTCTAAAAACATCACGAGCTTTTAAGTGTTCATTTTTAAGGAAAAAGTAATGACTTTGGAGGCGTGTTAATACTAGTGAGTACCACCTTATTCACATCTAGAGTAGAAACTCAAATTAAAAGGGGGCTATAAAGTGACCAGTCTCTTGAAGGAACCTTAAAGTGGCTTGGCTGTGGTTCGGGGAGATATAGCCTGATATAATTAAGACAAAACCACAAATGGCTTTTCTGGGCACTGAGTCTGAATTATAAGCTTAATCATTGTTTGGAATCACTTTTAGGCAGAAATCTGAAAATTGCCCTCTCTTCCAAATAACAGCAGGTTATAAAGGTTTCTGGAATGTTGAAAAACTTGAAGAGGAGAAGAAAATAAAAATCAGCTGCTATCATCTGAAAAAACTTAAGAAACTACAGTTTACCCTCGTAAAGCAAAGGAAGAATGGCATCTCTTTTTTTTTTCCCACACAGAATCTCTCTCAATTTGTAAATAAAACTAAATGAAAAATAGGGTGGGAATGAAAATCTATTCTGTTAGTCTGGGCGGTATATATTTTATACAACTGCCCCACTGGTACTCTTGTGCTATTTTCAATACCGGTAACAAGGGGGTGAACATAAATTTTCTTCTAAAGCATTTTAAAATATAATGATCAAAGTTTCTCTAAAAGCATAAAGTACTGATCTCAAATAATTGTTGGGAACTTTCAGGAAGTAAATTCCCATAGTCAAAATGAGCCAAAAATTACAACTTCCCGGTATTAGACTTACTTCGGTTGTAAAAGGAAGCCTGATGTTACTGTAAGAAGTTAATCCTTGGCTGATTACTTTATGATTACTCCTCGAATCTTGTGTTCAACTTTGGTTTAGGAGTCATCAAAGAGCTCCCTATTCCAGATGAAGTGAAACCTACTTTATCTCTGTGGCAAGTGTTTGGCTAATAGGTCTAACCTACTTAGAAAAGGACGCGTCCTGAAAGTGCAAGAAAGCTGCAGTCAACGGTTGAGCCTAGTGGCAAACTTTTTAAGAAATGGTTTTAGATTTTTAAAAATTCAGAACATTGTTTTTAAAATAATTAAGAAACAATTTCTGCATGTATTTCTTTAAATATTTTAAGAAAAATGTGTGTGTGTGCATGCGTGTGTGTGTGTGTGAGAGAGAGACAGAGCAAGAGAGAGGGAGAGAGAAAGGGAACACACTTGCACGCACGTGAGGAATTTAAACATTTCAAGTCTGAAACCATTTCAGGTGAGAAGTCATGGGCACAGAGTTCTGTAGTAGAAAGAGTCACTTTAAGAAAAAAAAAGTATCAAATTCTGTTTCTGCTTTTCAGTTACTAGCATTCTGTTTCAAATCCTGCTTCAAGTTATAGCCTCCAAACTCTCACTCATATTGAAAGTATAATGTCTCATGTGAGAAGAGAGCCAAGTGTTAGTAGCCTTATTCTAGTCATTAAATTTCTAAGTGTGAATCCATATGAAAAATCCTATCCTAAAGTGAACTCTACATGATAAGTAGTTGAGATGATTTTAAAATGTAAACTTTTAACAACAGAAAAAGAGAGTAAGGTGTAAAAATGTAAAAGGAGCAAATTAAAGAATTCAGTGACATTCTATCCTTTTAGATCTTAGAAGCATATGTTTTTAAAAGCAAAACAGCACTGTCCAAGGGAACAAATCTAAAAAAACCCCCCAACACTCTCTTTATAGTATACACAAAAGTCTCTTCCATTGCATAAGAGAAGTAGGCAAAAAGCTGCCTTGGGGGAAATAATTCTCTGGTATTTAGTGAGGGCAAATGTTACCTGATATGTGTATATTTATAAAACATAGGTAAAAAAATAGTGTAACTTATTATATCTTAATTATAAAGTTTAGCAGGCATTCTTTTTCTGTTTTACCTCTAAATCTTATTACAACAACCCAACTAGATCTGTGGTCCTTCCTGTGATTTTTACCAGTTTGTCCTAACAATTGCATTATAAAGCTCTTGATTATCTCTATTTCTTGGACTAATTTATTAATTTTTTAGATTCATTTTTGGATATAATGTCATCAAAATCTATGAATGAGGACATATATTAAAGTGTATAATAGATTTATAAGAAAAAAAAATCCATGGTAAAAAGTATGTAATACGAATTATATATATAAATTCTTATAAATGCTTATGCATGAAACACTAATTTATAAAACTTTGAGCTGGACCATTTTAGGATGCGTGAACTAAAAATATATGTAAACCACAGTAACATGAAAAAACATTTAATGTATAGGCTATCTTTTAAGCTATAGGAGGAACAATTTGGTATATTAACAGCATACCACTAAGCTGACATTCTTTCAAAGTTTTTCCAGAAGTTGTTGGTAAAATAAATAATTATAGCTATGTTACGGCAATAGCTGTATTAAAATATTTCAACTGGAGATCTGTTTTTTATTGTAACTAAAAGCAACCTGTTGCAGTAATTTTTGAAATGGTTAAGGATTTGCAGATGCAAAATAACAGGGATAATAAGGCCTACCTGGAAGCCAAATTAAAAACGGATAAATTTTGATGGTGGAAATACAATTATAAATGCTTCACCATTTTCATCACAAGGTAAAAACATTCCTCCCTGCCCCTTTTTTTGTACCGATATGTGGTGATGGGTGATAACTAAAACTTGCGGTGGTAACCATTTCACGATACATGTCTGTCATTACGCTGCACACCTTAAACTTATACAGTGCAGTATGTGAATTATATCTCAATAAAACTGAAAAAAAATATTGCCCAAAAACTCACCAGGAGGAAAAAAAAATCAATAATTCAATGGTAAACTCATTGAAAATAGCTTTGTGTCATGTGTAGAAAATGAATCCATTTGTATTAATACATATTATTCTATTTCTTCACTTTCATAATCTGCACATTTTGATAGTCTGTCACGTGGGAAACTACTAAATTAATATTTTACACAAACAAGACCACGACTGAACTTTCAAAATTAGGAAATCTGGATGTAAACCTTGGAAGTCTGTTTTCTCTTTGAAGCTTCCCATGTATATGATACAATCGTATTGACTGAAGGAGTAATACTGAAGCCTGGAACTGTTCAGTCAGCATTTTAAACTATTATGAGCTACCTTCTGAACCATTGCCAAGTTAATAGACAATGAAAGATAATGAGCTTGAAATTGGGTGTTAAATTGCATTTTTGGTTCTCTCCCTTTTTCTTGAAGTTTAACTGTTTCCTGCAGAAACAGAGTCACGTTTTGATGTATCACTATGTAAATATGTATTTTAGGCCATGACAAGGGAAAGGAGAGAAAAAAGGCAGCAAACTGTATTTCATGTAGGAAGGTTATATATTAAACAGGAAAATTAAAATATGCTGGATTATAAAACTGCTAGATTGTAAACTATACTGGATTTATGTAAAATGAAGTTGCTACATTCAAAGAATATAAAAAGGTATATTACTCATGGCCTAGAGCCACCTTCAAAACTCATAAAGCAGATTTATCCCAGTTCAATTACTTAGACTTTTAGTAGGGTCTCTTTGTGTTGTTAGTTCAACAATGTAAAATTCTTGATTCAAACAAGGGAAAAGAGATAATGAATGAGGGAACTGAATGATGATGCTATTTAAACTCTTTTCCTTTTGCCTTTGTCATTCAGAGAGGATACTGACAGTCTAATTCTAAACAAACTGAGGGTTTTTATGTAATTTTACTAAACTGGACAAAGGAAACATTTGATTCTTCGAAAATCATCTTTAAAGTAGTTAAAAAAATGAACACCAAACTTCATGAATGTCATTCACCTGAATTTTTGAGGACTGAAGATTTCATTCTGATGGGAAGAAAGGCTTATCCTCATTAGTATAATTGTAGAATCTTTCCTTTACTTCCTTTTAAACTAATGAGTTACATTAATCCAGGTTCATTTTTATAAGCCTCTTGGGGCTAAATGTAAAGGACAGTCATCTTAGAAAACAATAAATTAAAAAAAAAGCATGTACCGTGCATTAAGTGCACGTATTTCATAAGGCCTAGGTTAATACAACTAGCATCCAGTTTAATTAATCCTTGTTAGTGTAACAACTAATATCCCTCCCTAGCATGTTTCTTTTAAACATTAGTATGTTAATTAAATGTTTTTTTTTTAAAGATTTTTCTTTGTACTTCAATATGGCATTTATACCACGTAAATCTCTTCTCAATAACTACCTTATAGAGATGTTTTCTTACAATATCTGGTCTCTTGCAGAAATTCTGGAGCCTTTTTGAAAGCTGTTCAGGTGTAGAATACAGATATTCAGCTGCAGGAAAAACAGATACATTTTTAATGAAACAAAAACCTCAAAGCACACACTTGATATTAGTCACTTTACTAATTAAAAATGCATATTGCTCTGTGCCGCCTCGTGTTTTACATTATTTAAGCATGATTTTATAAGGTTACCTCAGCTCACAAGGATGTTTAATGCTAAATAAGACTGTGTAGTTGTGCTGTTTAGACATCTCCTTTGGGTGATTAAAATACATTATTCTAATGTAACACAATGCATATGTGATATATTTAGTGATGAGAATTTTTTCAAAGAACTAGTATGACAGCCGTATGTACCCTGTACAACAGTTGCATATTATTAACTAGTCAATTGTTGAAATAATTTGGTGTGACTTTCAGTCCTCAATTTTTCTCTGTGTATATCATTAAAAAAAAATCTGTAAGCAATTGCAGCAACACTGACCTGCTTATAAAAATCCATCATTATGGGATGTGTATGCTAACAATGAAGAATGCTATTTGAAAACTTGCTTTTTTGTTATCTTAAAAGAACAGATGGTAAATATAAGCTTACTCTAATGTATTAAAACACATAAAATTTTCCTTAACACTAACATGTTGACTTGCCAAATAAACAATTGCTCCTGCCTAAGTTTATTTTCAAACTTTCTAATTTAGCATGAATCATGTATTAAATCTCAACAAAGACGAAAGTACATTAAAGCAGCTACCTGGAAATATTTCGGGATAAACCAAATCTTTGGGACAGAGTGGGTAACAACCACAATACACAGCTTCCAACCTAAAGAAATTTTAGAAAGAGGATAAAAATATATTAAAAAGACATTACCATCAGAGCCAGAAAGTGGTTTTGTTTGTCTAAGTTAACAGTATGAGCCCAGAGTTAACTGGGATGAAGAACATGGTCGGCAGTACAATCCTAAAAGCCAAAGTTGCTCTTTTAAAAGATTTTATTAATCATATATGAATTTCATAGAACAGAACCAACAGCATATGTTTTGTTCACTGAATTAATCAAAGCGCAGCTCTGCATTTTTTTTTTTTTTTGTTTTTAAAATACTGTTTAACACATTTTATAATCAGCAGATAAACACATGTAACAACATGGTAAAGTATGGACAGCTTTTCTTAATAATGCTGCAAAGCCCCAGAATGTTCATTTTCCAAAATGTTTAAATAAAATAGCAAATACTTTAACACTGTAGCTGTAGAAATCATCGAGGCACTTTTAAAAGCATCAGAAAAAAATTTACAATCTGTTATGATGGGGCATTTTCATTTTAAGCTAAAGCTTCAGAATAGTTACTTATTAGGCAGGATGTAGAACTATTCCCCCCTTTTATTGAAAAACTCTCATGAAGATTACCTTAATGAATATTTTGCTTTCTTGACTCAAAATTCAGCTCATTTTCCATTTTATCCAAAAAGAATACTGTTATTATTAAACAAAGAAACAAGAAAGTTTCACTTTGTGAGAGGATTTCCCCAAGGACCACCTACCTATAGGAAGTTTTTCTTCATGTCATAGCGGTAAGGGTTAAGTACAAGAAAGGTATTGCCTCTTGATGGCTGTGTTAGCCCTGCATAATGGCTATTGATCTGACATATAATAAACCTTAAAGATACCACTGTAATTTCTGTTGGCTAGGAATTATGCAGTGAAATTCAAAACACTCTTTAAAATATGTTTATTTTATGAGAAACTTTGAATTGCATCCAAAATGTTGACCAAAGGCAGAATTTTATTTTGAACTGCAGATTTTTTTCAACCCAAGAATAGTTTGAAGTTATGTCAATGTTTACCTTGTTTATTTACAGCGACAAAGTACATGCAATTTAAGCTGTTTTTAAGTGGGTGATGTTTTCCCTATTTTATAACTGAAATTAGTTTAAATGAAAAGTATTTACTTTGAGCTGCAAAGTTTGGAAAAATACTGAGTTCAAAGTTTTGCTTGAGAACTGCTAGCAGTTACAAGATAACACAGTGGAAAGGCACAGGATCTAGTTACCAATGATTAATTTCAAAATCCAAACTAATATCTAATATTCTTTTTTACATAAATAGGGTATGTGTAGAAATTCTTATCATAAGCACAGCTATAAAACTGTACTGTGACTGCATTATAAAACATTCACAAAAGTTTTGAGCACATAAACTGGGGATATTCTTTATGAACAAAAAGAAAATATGCACTTTATCTGAAGACACTCAGTTTTAAAATGCTTTGCCAATCGAAAAGCAAATACATATGAACATTCTCTTATAATTATATAAAATCAAAAGAGTGAAGTCACAGGCATTTCAGAAAGTGCACGTTATCTGCTTTTTAATAATGGATTTGAATTAGAGTGTTCTGTTCCCCGAAAGAAAATTGCAGGCCAAGTTACATTTTGAGTCATCGTATGAGCATGTACTCTGCCATTTCCAAAAAAACCTCTGCTAATTAAAATACAGTGAGGGAGCAATGGCATTATTTGATTTAGGAAGAAAAAAAATTTACAAATTTGGATTCCAACTTTTATTTGTAAATTATCTTCTTCGTGGTTATATTTCTAATTCATCAAGAAAAAAAACAATCACCATTTTTGGTTATAATTTTGACCTCTAAAATACTAAACCTTATTATACACATTATTTATATCAAGACTGTGTTTTAAGATATATTAAATTTGCCACACTATTTTAAAAGAAATTTATAAAATTCCTTCTAAGTTTCTCATATTTTGTTATTTTGAAGAAAATTATCATCTCATGACAATAATACAATTATTCATCATTTCAATTCTTATGCACTACCAGTTAAATAATAAATAGGGTTCCAATTGATCTATTGTTAAAATGACTAGCAAATGACCTTTTTATTCCAATTAACAA